>NC_082667.1:51594774-51900255 GCF_025265405.1 Mesoplodon densirostris | reverse complement strand
AGCCAGGGGTCAGTGCTGTGCCTCTGAGGTGGGAGAGCCAACTTCAGGACACAGGTCACAAGAGACCTCCCAGCTCCACGTAATATCAAAAGGCAAAAATCTCCCAGAGATCTCCATGTCAACGCCAAGACCCAGCTCCACTCAATGACCAGCAAGCTACAGTGCTGGAAACCCTATGCCAAACAACTTGCACGACAGGAAAACAACCCCACCCATTAGCAGAGAGGCCGCCTGAAATCATAATAAGGCCACAGACACACCCAAACATACCAACAGACGTGGACCTGCCTACCAGAAAGAAAAGATCCAGCTTCATCCACCAGAACACAGGCACTAGTCCCCTCTACCAGGAAGCCTACACAATCCACTGAACCAAACTCAGCCACTGGGGACAGACAACAAAAACAACGGGAACTACAAACCTGCAGCTTGCAAAAAGGAGACCACAAACACAGTAAGATAAGCAAAATGAGAAGACAGAAAAACACACAGCAGATGAAGGAACAAGATAAAAACCCACCAGACCTAACAAATGAGAGGAAATAGGCAGTCTACCTGAAAAAGAATTCAAAATAATGATAGTAAAGATGATCCAAAATCTTGGAAATAGAATAGACAAAATGCAAGAAACATTTAACAAGCACCTAGAAGAACTAAAGAGGAAATAAGCAATGAAGAACAACACAATAAATGAAATTAAAAATACTCTAAAAGGGATCAATAGCAGAATACCTGAGGCAGAAGAACGGATAAGTGACCTGGAACATAAAATAGTGGAAATAACTACTGCAGAGCAGAATAAAGAAAACAGAATGAAAAGAACTGAGAACAGCCTCAGAAACTTCTGGGACAACATTAAACACATCAACATTCAACCTATAGGGGTCCCAGAAGAAGAAGGGAAAAAGAAAGGGACTGAGAAAATATTTGAAGAGATTATAGTTGAAAATTTCCCTAATATGGGAAAGGAAATACTTAATGAAGTCAAGGAAGCACAGAGAGTCCTGTACAGGATAAATCCAAGGAGAAATACGCCAAGACACATATTAATCAAACTGTCAAAAATTAAATACAAAGAAAACATATTAAAAGCAGCAAGGGAAAAACAACAAATAACACACAAGGGAATCCCATAAGGTTAACAGATGATCTTTCAGCAGAAATTCTGCAAGCCAGAAGGGACTGGCAGGACATATTTAAAGTGATAAAGGAGAAAAAACTACAACCAAGACTACTCTAACCAGAAAGGATCTCATTCAGATTTGATGGAGAAATTAAAACCTTTACAGACAAGCAAACCTGAGAGAGTTCAGCACCACCAAAGCAGCTTTACAACAAATGCTAAAGGAACTTCTCTAGGCAAGAAACACAAGAAAAGGAAAAGACCTACAATAACAAACACAAAACAATTAAGAAAATAGGAATAGGAACATACATATCGATAATTACCTTAAATGTAAATGGATTAAATGCTCCCACCAAAAGACACAGACTGGCTGAATGGATACAAAAACAAGACCCATATATATGCTGTCTACAAGAGACCCACTTCAGACCTAGGGACACATACAGACTGAAAGTGAGGGAATGGAAAAAGATATCCCATGCAAATGGAAACCAAAAGAAAGCTGGAGCAGCAATTCTCATATCAGACAAAATAGACTTTGAAATAAAGACTATTACAGGAGACAAAGAAGGACACTACATACTTGGATCCAGAGATCGATCCAAGAAGAAGATATAAGAATTGTAAATATTTATGCACGAAACATAGGAGCACCTCAATACATAAGGCAAATACTAACAGCCATAAAAGGGAAAATCGACAGTAACACATTCATAGTAGGGGACTTTAACTCCCCACTTTTGCCAATGGACAGATCATCCAAAATGAAAATAAATAAGGAAACACAAGCTTTAAATGATACATTAAACAAGATGGACTTAATTGATATTTATAGGACATTCCATCCAAAATCAACAGAATACACATTTTTCTCAAGTGCTCATGGAACATTTTCCCAGATAGATCATATTGAGGGTCACAAATCAAGCCTTGGTAAATTGAAGAAAATTGAAATCATATCAAGTATCTTTTCCAACCACAACACTATGAGACTAGATATCAATTATAGGAAAAGATCTGTAAAAAATACACATGGAGGCTAAACAATACACTACTTAATAACCAAGTGATCACTGAAGAAATCAAAGAGGAAATTAAAAAATACCTAGAAACAAAAGACAATGGAGACACGACGACCCAAAACCTATGGGATGCAGCAAAAGCAGTACTAAGAGGGATGTTTACAGCAATACAATTCTACCTTAAGAAACAGGAAAAATCTCAAATAAACAACCTAACCTTGCTACTAAAGCAATTAGAGAAAGAAGAACAAAAAAACCCCCAAAGTTAGCAGAAGGAAAGAAACCATAAAGATCAGATCAGAAATAAATGAAAAAGAAATGAAGGAAATGATAGCAAAGGTCAATAAAAGTAAAACCTGGTTCTTTGAGAAGATAAACAAAATTGATAAAATATTAACCAGACTCATCAAGAAAAAAAGGGAAAAGACTCAAATCAATAGAATTAGAAATGAAAAAGGAGAAGTAACAACTGACACTGCAGAAATATAACGAATGATGAGAGATTACTACAAGCAACCCTATGCCAATAAACTAGACAACCTGGAAGAAATGGACCAATTCTTAGAAATGAGCAACCTGCCGATACTGAACCAGGCAGAAATAGAAAATATGAAGAGACCAATCACAAGCAATGAAATTGAAACTGTGATTAAAATTCTTCCAAAATACAAAAGTCCAGGACCAGATGGCCTCACAGTCGTATTTTATCAAACCTTTAGAGAAGAGCTAACACCTAACCTTCTCAAACTATTCCAAAATATAGCAGAGGGAGGAACACTCCCAAACTCATTATGCGAGGCCACCATCATCCTGATACCAAAACCAGACAAAGATGTCAAAAAGAAAGAAAACTATAGGCCAATATCACTGATGAACATACATGCAAAAATCCTCAACAAAATACTAGCAAACAGAATCCAACAGCACGTTAAAAGGATCATACACCATGATCAAGTGGGGTTTATTACAGGAATGCAAGGATTCTTCAACATACGCAAATCAATCAACGAGATACACCATATTAACAAATTGAAGGAGAAAAACGATATGATCATCTCAATAGAGGCAGAGAAATCTTTTGAAAAAATTCAACACCCATTTATCATAAAAACCCTGCAGAAAGTAGACATAGACGGAACTTTCCTCAACATAATAAAGGCCATATATGACAAACCCACAGCCAACATCGTCCTCAATGGTGAAAAACTGAAACCATTTCCACTAAGATCAGGAACAAGACAAGGTTGCCCACTCTCACCACTCTTATTCAACATAGTTTTGGAAGTTTTAGCCACAGCAATCAGAGAAGTAAAGGAAATAAAAGGAATCCAAATCGGAAAAGAAGAAGTAAAGCTGTCACTGTTTGCAGATCACATGATACTATACATAGAGAATCCTAAAGATGCTACCAGAAAACTACTAGAGCTAATCAATGAATTTGGTAAAGTAGCAGGAAACAAAATTAATGCACAGAAATCTCTGGCATTCCTATACACTAATGATAAAAAAATCTGAAAGTGAAATCAAGAAATCACTCCCATTTACCATTGCAACAAAAAGAATAAAATATATAGGGATAAACCTACCTAAGGAGACAAAAGACCTGCATGCAGAAAATTATAAGACACTGATGAAAGAAATTATAGATGATACAAACAGATGGGGAGATATACCATGTTCTGGGATTGGAAGAATCAACATTGTGAAAATGACTCTACTACCGAAAACAATCTATAGATTCAATGCAATCCCTATCAAACTACCACTGGCATTTTTCACAGAAGTAGAACAAAAAATTTCACAATTTGTATGGAAACACAAAAGACCCCGAATAGCCAAAGCAAACTTGAGAACGAAAAATGGAGCTGGAGGAATCAGGCTCCCTGACTTCACACTATACTACAAAGCTACAGTCATCAAGACAGTATGGTACTGGCACCAAAGCAGAAATATAGATCTATGGAACAGTTTAGAAAGCCCACAGAAAAACCCACACACATATGGTCACCTTATCTTTGATAAAAGAGGCAAGAATATACAGTGGAGGAAAGACAGCCTCTTCAGTAAGTGGTGCTGGCAAAACTGGACAGGTACATGTAAAAGTATGAAATTAGAACACTCCCTAACACCATACCCAAAAAATAAACTGAAAATGGATTAAAGACCTACATGTAAGGCCAGACACTATTAAACTCTTAAAGGAAAACATAGGCAGAAAAATCTGTGACATAAATCCCAGCAAGATCCTTTTTGACCCACCTCCTAGAGAAATGGAAATAAAAACAAAAATAAACAAATGGGACGTAATGAAACTTAAAAGTTTTTGCACAGCAAAGGAAACCATAAACAAGACCAAAAGACAACCCTCAGAATGGGAGAAAATATTTGCAAATGAAGCAACTGACAAAGGATTAATCTCCAAGATTTACAGGCAGCTCATGCAGCTCACTAAAAAAAAAAAAAAAACCTCAATCCAAAAATGGGCAGAAAACCTAAATAGACATTTCTCTAAAGAAGATATACAGATTGCCAACAAACATATGAAAGAATGCTCAACATCATTAATCATTAGAGAAATGCAAATCAAAACTACGATGAGATATCATTTCACACCGGTCAGAATGGCCATCATAAAAAAATCAAGAAACAGTAAATGCTGGAGAGGGTGTGGAGAAAAAGGAACGCTCTTGCACTGTTGGTGGGAATGTAAATTGATACAGCCACTATGGAGAACAGTACGGAGGTTCCTTAAAAATCTAAAAATAGAACTACCAAACGACCCAGCAATCCCGCTACTGGGCATATACCCCGAGAAAACCATAATTCAAAAAGAGTCATGTACCAAAATGTTCATTGCTGCTCTATTTACAATAGCCAGGATATGGAAGCAACCTAAGTGTCCACCATCAAATGAATGGATAAAGAAGATGTGGCACATATATACAATGGAATATTACTCAGCCACAAAAAGAAACGAAATTGAGTTATTTGTAGTCAGTTGAATGGACCTAGAGTGTGTCATACAGAGTGAAGTAAGTCAGAAACAGAAAAGCATATACTGTATGCTAACACATATATATGGAATCTAAGAAAAAAAAAAAGGTCGTGAAGAAACTTGGGGTAAGACCACAGACCTATTAGAGAATGGACTTGAGGAAATGGGGAGGGGGAAGGGTAAGCTGTGACAAAGTGAGAGATTGGCATGGACATGTATACACTACCAAACGTAAAATAGATAGCTGGTGGGAAGCAGCTGCATAGCACAGGGAGATCAGCTCGGTTGTTTGTGACCACCTAGAGGGGTGGGATAGGGAGGGTGGGAGGGAGGAAGATGCAAGAGGGAAGAGATATGGGAACATATGTATATGTATAACTGATTCACTATGTTATAAAGCAGAAACTAACACACCATTGTAAAGCAATTATACTCCAATACAGATGTTAAAAAAAAACAAAAAATTAAAAATAAATAAATAAATAAATAAATAAAATTGCCATTCTGCCACTACAGTTTTGTGGTAGTTATGAGGATTAAATGATATCACGTGTCTGTAAAATGCAGTATACTGCCAGTTCATTGAGAAGACACTCAATAAATGGTATCAAGTATTACTAAAAAAAAAAAAAGATATCTATAGTCTATTCCCAGTGCATTCTTGTGTATCTGGTAATTAAAGAGATGCTGTACCAAATTGATTGAGGTAAACGGAACTTCTCTTTTGGGACAAGCCTTGAACATTCTGTGGAGAAACCAAAGGTGAGAAAGGGCAGCCCATGAATTCATGCTTGGAATTTGTGTAAAGATGTCCATGCTGTCTTCTTTGTTCAGGATACAAAGGGAATCCAGAATTCTCCCTTTCTCCATCCTGCAAAGAAACCTCTGAAGATCAGAGAGGAGCAGTGGGATACAGCTAGCTTGAATAGAGCTCTCCTCCACACAGAATAGCTGTGTATCTGCTTGCAAATGTATGTATCATTTTGTAAATTAAAGTATCCAGAAAAGTTAATTAGTTGTCTCCATGATTCAACAGGGGGATGTGAGGGAAATAGGCAATTTTTTTTTTAATATTTTGGATGTTCTTAGAGTAAAAGAGAACAGCTATTAAAGAAAGGGGGAATAGCTCATTAGTTGACTGTATTATACAATGGCCCAAAAGACAACTACCCAGAAGCCTTTGTACCTATGATAGCACAAGTTTGATCATATCTCAAGTGTGCCATTGGGCAAGTTGTTTTCATTATTTGTGCTACTTCTTTCCCCTTTAAACAATTGTTTTAGAATGTAAAATTCTATAGCAAAGACATTATCTGATTATCTCCTGCCACATGGCTATACAAAGAACTCAAGGACTTTTGGTCTATTTGAGAGCACATATGGTGTGATGCTGTGGTTTTCTACCTGTGGACCACAGAACTCTAAGAACATTCACAGATGTGCAGTAGGAGTCATGTGGAGGTGAAGAATAAGGGTTTGAGAGTTCAGTCACCAGGACCCTCATACCTGCACCAAACAGAGAGGCACAGCTTTAATCTGGTTTATCTATAGGCTTCTGTGAAAGATTTTACTTGGGAAAAAAAGTGTTCTTAAGCTAAATATATTTGAAAAGCATTAATATAATGTAAAAAATACAAGCTACAGAAATAAATGAACTAAAACTTTATATTGAAACTCTGCCACTTGTTAATAATGTGCTCCTGTAAAGATCTTTTAATTTATTTAAACAACTTTACTCATCTAAAAAATGGGAGTATTATCACTGATTTTACAAAGTGATTCAGAGTATTAGGTGGAAGGGAACAAACATTTCTAGAGGCCATAATAATTACCACGCTCTGCAGAAAACTATTCAACACATTTTGCATTCCTTCCTGCTCTCTCTACCACCCCACCATGTACACTAAATATGTGATACTTGGATACACTGCAGCACAATTTTGATACTGACTGTAATTTATTTATATTATCATGTATTCTACATTACAAGCACCTTGAGCATCAACGTGAAGTAGCATATTTTGTGAGAACTTCAACATTTCCATGGAGAGGATTTCACTGTTAATTCCTTGCCATTCATTGTCTTGTTATTTGAACAGTAGTAATCTAAATCACTGTGGTTACAATCACTACATTTCATCACAGAGTCACCTCTGCTGCACTATACAACATCACCCTATAGTCACTTCATCACTCTCTAGTTTCTATCAATTTTCTCCATCTTTAAATGTGATCAATCTTAGCTTTCTCTTAATCACCCAGGATGCTGAGACAAAAAAATGTGAGCTAATCATGCTTTTCTTGGAAAACCACTAAGCCCCAAACGAAATACCCTATAAAATCTCCTGAAGAAAAAAAAAATTGGGTGGGTGGGAAGGATGGATGAATGGATAGGTAGATGATAGAAGATAGATAGATAGATAGATACAGATGTTTGGCAAAATATAGTTATTAAAGTCTAAATGTAAAATAAAACTTATTTATGGATAGGCATCAATGACACCTAAATTAAAGTATCGTATCAATATTATGTCAAGTTAGGTTCTCAAGAAGGACATCATAAAGAAAATGATTTAAAAAAAAAAAAAAAAAAAAAAAAAAAAAAAAAAAAAAAAAAAGAAAATGATTTAAGAAGACAATCAGGGCTTCCCTGGTGGTGCAGTGGTTGAGAGTCCGCCTGCCGATGCAGGGGACACGGGTTCGTGCCCCGGGCCAGGAAGATCCCACATGCCATGGAGCGGCTGGGCCCGTGAGCCATGGCCACTGAGCCTGCGCGTCCAGAGCCTGTGCTCTGCAGCCGGAGAGGCCACAACAGTGAGAGGCCCACGTACCGCAAAAAAAAAAAAAAAAAAAAAAAAAAAGAAGACAATCATAGCCACCGTTTATTGAGAACTCTTTAAGAGTAGGTCTCAGAGGTTTCTCTATAAGTAACTTTAGTTTTCATAGTTTGTATTTTTTAATTTTCTCTTTTATTTATATTTTTTATACAGCAGCTTAGTAGTTATCCATTTTATACATATTAGTATATATATGTCAATCCCAATCTCCCAACTTATGACACCACCACTCACCCCCACCATTTTCCCCCCTTGGTGTCCATATGTTTGTTCTCTACATCTGTGTCTCAATTTCTGTCCTGCAAACTGGTTCATCTGTACCATTTTTCCAGGTTTCACATATATGCGTTAATATACGATATTTTTGTTTCACTTTCTGACTTACTTCACTCTGTATGACAGTCTTTAGATCCATCCATGTCTCTACAAATGACACAATTTCATTCCTTTTTATGGCTCAGTGATATTCCATTGTATATATGTACCACAACTTCTTTATCCATTTGTCTGTCAATGGGCATTTAGGTTGCTTCAATGTCCTGTCTATTGTAAACAGTGCTGCAATGAACATTGGGGTGCATGTGTCTCTCTGAATTATGGTTTTCTCTGGGTATATGCCCAGTAGTGGGATTGCTGGGTCATATGGTAATTCTATTTTTAGTTTTCTAAGGAACCTCCATACTGTTCTCCATAGTGGCTGTATCAATTTACATTCCCACCAACAGCTCAAGAGGGTTCCCTTTTCTCCAGACCCTCTCCAGCATTTGCTGTTTGTAGATTTTCTGATGATGCCCATTCTAACTGGTGTGAGGTGATACCTCATTGTAGTTTTGATTTGCATTTCTCTAATAATTGGTGATGTTGAGCAGCTTTTCATGTACTTCTTGGACATCTGCATGTCTTCTTTGGAGAAATGTTGATTTGGGTCTTCTGCCCATTTTTGGATTAGGTTGTTTGTTTTTTTAATATTGAGCTGCATGAGCTGTTTATATATTTTGGAGATTAATCCTTTCTCTGTTCATTTCTTTGCAAATATTTTCTCCCATTCTGAGGGTTGTCTTTCCGTCTTGTTCATGGGTTCCTTTGTTGTGCAAAAGCTTTGAACTTTCATTAGGTCCCATTTGTTTATTTTTGTTTTTATTTCCAAAACTCTAGGTGGTGGATCAAAGAAGATCTTGCTGTGATTTATGTCAAAGAGTGTCTTCCTATGTTTTCCTCTAAGAGTTTTATAGTGTCTGGTCTTACACTCAGGTCTCTAATCCATTTTGAGTTTATTTTTCTGTATGGTGTTATGGAGTGTTCTAATTTCATTCTTTTATGTATAGCTGTCCAGTTTTCCGGGCACCACTTACTGAAGAGACTATCTTTTCTCCATTGTATATCCTTGCATCCTTTGTCATAGATTAATTGACCACAGGTGCGTGGGTTTATCTCTGGGCTTTCTATCCTGTTCCATTGATCTATATTTGTTTTTCTGCCAGTACCATACTGTCTTGATTACTGTAGCTTTGTAGTATAGTCTGAAGTCAGGTAGTCTGATTCCTCCAGCTCCGTTTTTTTTTTTTTTTTTTTTTTTTTCCCTCAAGGCTGCTTTGGCTATTCAGGGTCTTTTGTGTCTCCATACAAATTTTAAGAATTTTTGTTCTAGTTCTGTAAAAAATGCCATTGTTGATTTGATAGGAATTGAATTGAATCTGTAGATAGCTTTGGGTAGTAGAGTCATTTTCACAATATTGATTCTTCCAATCCAAGAAAATGGTATATCTCTCCATCTGTTTATATCATCTTTGATTTCTTTCATCAGTGTCTTATAGTATTCTACATACAGGTCTTTTGTCTCCCTAGGTAGGTTTATTCTTAGGTATTTTATTCTTTTTTGTTACAATAGTAAATGGGAGTGTTTCCTTAATTTTTCTTTCAGATTTTTAATCATTAGGGTATAGGAATGCAAGAGATTTCTGTGCATTAATGTTGTACCCAGCAACTTTACCAAATTCATTGATTAGCTCTAGTAGTTTTCTGGTAGCATCTTTAGGATTCTCTATGTATAGTATCATATCATCTGCAAACAGTGACAGTTTTACTTCTTTTTTTTCCAGTTTGTATTTCTTTTATTTCTTTTTCTTCTCCGATTGTCGTGGCTAGGACTTTCAAACCTATATTGAATAACAGTGGTGAGAGTGGACATCCTGGTCTTGTTCCTGATCTTAGAGGAAATGCTTTCAGTTTTTCACCATTGAGAATGAAGTTTCCTGTGGGTTTGTCGTATATGGCCTTCATTATGTTGAGGTAGGTTCCCTCTATGCCCACCTTCTAGAAAGTTTTTATCATAAATGGGTGTTGAATTTTTTCAAAAGCTTTTTCTGCATCTATTGAGATGATCATATGGTTTTTATTCTTCAGTTTGTTAATATGGTATATCACATTAATTGATTTGCATATATTGAAGAATCCTTGCATCCCTGGGATAAATCCCACTTGATCATGGTGTATGTTCCTTTTAATGTGTTGTTGGATTCTATTTGGTAGTATTTTGTTGAGGATATTTGCATCTGTATTCATCAGTGATATTGGTCTGTAATTTTCTTTTTTGTAGTATATTTGTTTGGTTTCGGTATGAGAGTGATGGTTACCTCATGGAATGAGTTTGGGAGTGTTCCTTCCTCTGCAATTTTTTGGAAGAGTTTGAGAAGGATGGGTGTTAGCTCTTCTCTAAATGTTAGATAGAATTCACCTGTGAAGCCAGCTGGTCCTGGACTTGTGTTTGTTGGAAGATTTTTAATCACAATTTCAATTTCATTACTTGTGATTGGCCTGTTCATATTTTCTATTTCTTCCTGGTTCAGTCTTGGAACGTTATACCTTTCTTAGAATTTGTCCATTTTTTCCAGGCTGTCCATTTTATTGGCACAGAGTTGCCTGTAGTAGTCTCTTAGGATGTTTTGTATTTCTGCGGTGTCTGTTGTAACTTCTCCTTTTTCATTTCTAATTTTATTGATTTGAGTCCTCTCCCTCTTTTACTTGATGAGTCTGGCTAATGGTTTTTCAATTTTGTTTATCTTCTCCAAGAACAACCTTTTAGTTTTATTGATCTTTGCTATTGTTTTCTTTGTTTCTATTTCATTTATTTCTGCTTTGATGTTTATGATTTCTTTCCTTCTACTAACTTTGGGTTTTGTTTGTTCATCTTTCTCTAGTTCCTTTAGGTGTAATGTTATTGTTTATTTGAGGTGTTTGTTGTTTCTTGAGGTGGGATTTTATTCCTATACACTTCCCTCTTAGAACTGCTTTTGCTGAATCCTGTGGGTTTTGGATCATCCTGTTTTCATTGTCATTATTTCTCTAGATATATTTTGATTTCCTCTTTGATTTCTTCAGTGATCTCTTGGTTATTTAGTAACATATTGTTTAGCCTCCATGTGTTTGTGGTTTATACGTTTTTTTCCCTGTAATTCATTTCTAGTCTCATAGCGTTGTGGTCAAAAAAGATGCTTGATACGATTTCAATATTCTTAAATTTACTGAGGCTTGATTTGTGACCCAAGATGTGATGTATCCTGGAGAATGTTCCATGCACACTTGAGAAGAAAGTGTAATCTGCTGTTTTTGGATGGAATGTCCTATAAATATCAATTATATATATCTGGTCTATTCTGTAATTTAAAATTTGTGTTTCCCTATTAATTTTCTGTCTGGATAATCTGTCCATTGGTGTAAGTGAGGTGATAAAGTCCCCCACTATTATTGTGTTACTGTTGATTTCCTCTTTTATAGTTGTTAGCATTTGAATTGTACTGCGGTGCTCCTTTGTTGGGTGCATATATATTTATAATTGTTATATCTTCTTCTTGGATTGATCCCTTGATCATTATGTAGTGTCCTTCCTTGCCTCTTGTAACATTCTTTATTTTAAAGTCTATTTTATCTGATATGAGTATTGCTATACCAGCTTTCTTTTGATTTCCGTTTTCATGGAAGATCTTTTTCCATCCCCTCACTTTCAGTCTGTATGCGTCCCTAGGTCTAAAGTCGGTCTCTTGTACACAGCATATATATGGGTCTTGTTTTTGTATCCATTCAGCGAACCTGTGTCTTTTTGTTGGAACATTTTAAAAATTCACGTTTAAGGTAATTATCAATATGTATGTTCCCATTACCATTTCCTTAATTGTTTTGGGTTTGTTTTTGCACGTCCTTTTCTTCTCTTGTGTTTCCCACTTAGTGAAGTTCCTTTAGCATTTGTTGTAAAGCTTGTTTGGTGGTGCTGAATTCTCTTAGCTTTTGCTTGTCTCTAAAGCTTTTGATTTCTCCATCAAATCTGAATGACATCCTTGACAGGTAGAGTTATCTTGGTTGTAGGTTCTTCCCTTTCTTCACTTTAAATGTCATGGCACTCCCTTCTGGCTTGTAGAGTTTCTGTTGAGAAATCAGCTGTTAACCTTATGGGAGGTCCCTTGTATGTTGTTTGTCATTTTTCCCTTGCTGCTTTCAGTAATTTGTCTTTCTCTTTAATTTTTGCCAATTTGATTACTATGTGTCTTTGCGTGTTTCTCCTTGGGTTTATCTTGTATGGGACTCTCTCCACTTCCTGGGTGGAAGGAAGTGGCTATTTCCTTTCCTTTCAAAAACTTTGAAGTTTTTTACTATAATCTCTTCAATTATTTTCTCTAGTCCTTTCTCTCTCTCTTCTCCTTCTGGGACCCCTATAATGTGAATGTTGTTGCATTTAATGTTTTCCCAGAGGTCTCTTAGGTTGTCTTCATTTCTTTTCATTCTTTTTTCTTTATGCTGTTCTGCAGCAGTGAATTCCACCATTTTGTCTTCCAGGTCACTTATCCGTTCTTCTGCCTCAGTGATTCTGCTATTTATTCCTTCCTGTGTATCTTTCATTTCAGTTATTGTATTGTTCATCTCTGTTTGTTTTTTGTTTCTTCTAGGTCTTTGTTAAACATTTCTTGCATCTTCTCGATCTTTGCCTCCATTCTTTTTCCAAGGTCCTGGATCATCTTCACCATCATTATTCTGAATTTTTTTTCTGGAAGGTTGCGTATCTCCACTTCATTTAGTTCTTTTTCTGGGGGTTTATCTTTTTCCTTAATCTGGTACATTAAGGAAATGTACCTTTTCGTCTTATCTACATTTCTGTGAATGTGGTTTTGTTCCACAGGCTTCAGGACTGTAGTTCTTCTTGCTTCTGCTGTCTGCCCTCTGGTGGATGAGGCTATCTAAGAGGCTTGTCCAAGTTCCCTGATGGTAGGCACTGGTGGTGGGTAGAGCTGGCTGTTGCTCTGATGGGCAGAGATCAGTAAAACTTTAATCCACTTGTCTGCTGATGGGTGGGGATGAGTTCCCTCCCTGTTGGTTGTTTTGCCTGAGGCAACCCAACACTGGAGCCTACCCAGGCTTTTTGGTGAGCCTAATGGTGAACTCTGGGAGGGCTCACATCAAGGTGTATTTCCCAGAACTTCTGCTGCCAGTGTCCTTGTCCTCACAGTAAGACACAGCCACCCACTGCCACTGCAGGAGACCCTTCAACATTAGCAGGTAGACCTGGTTCAGCATCCTATGGGGTCACTGCTCTTTCCCCTGGGTCCTGATGCACACAATACTTTGTGTGTGCTTTCCAAGAGTGTATTCTTTGTTTGCCCCAGTCCTGTCAAAGTCCTGCAATCAAATCCCACTAGCCTTCAAAGTCTGATTCTCTAGGAAATCCTCCTCCTTTTGCCGGACCCCCAGGTTGGGAAGCCTGACATGGGGCTTAAGACCTTCACTCCAGTGGGTGGACTTCTGTGGTATAAGTGTTCTCCAGTTGGTGAGTCACCCACTCAGCCATTATGGGATTTGATTTTATTGTGATTGCACCACTCGTACCATCTCATTGTGGCTTCTCCTTTTTCTTTGGATGTGGGGTATCTTTTTTGGTGAGTTCCAGTGTCTTCCTGTCGATGATTGTTCAGCAGTTAGTTGTGATTCCAGTGCTCTTGCAAGAGGGAGTGAGCAAATGTCCTTCTACTCCACCATCTTGAACGAATCTCTTCATAGTTTTCAAATTGTAGATATTATTAATTTTATATACTACATTAAAATACTAAATGTTAAGGTAACTAAATAAGATGAGTTTAAGGTAGCATTCAGGATGAATGAAAGAAGTAAAAAAATGGAGGCTTTTTTAACAGAAATTTCCATTTCCTTAGATTAGGTTATCTTTTTAAATGCTTACTTTAAGCAATGTTACTATCACTATGGCAAATGAATTCCCCAATGGAGTTATATAAATTAATAGAGTTAGGACTCTCCTGGTGGTGTAGTGGTTAAGAATCTGGCTGCCAATGCAAGGGACACAGGTTCAAGCCCTGGTCCAGAAAGATCCTACATGCCGCGGAGCAACTAAGCCCATGTGCCACAACCACTGAGCCTGCACTCTAGAGCCCATGAGCCTCATTTACTGAAGCCCGAGTGCCACAACTACTGAAGCCCATGTGCCTAGAGCCTGTGCTCTGTAACAAGAGAAACCACCACAGTGAGAGGCCCATGCACCACAATGAAGAGTAGCCTCTGCTCCTCGCAACTAGAGAAAGCCCGTGGGCAGCAATGAAGACCCAATGCAGCCAAAAATAAATAAATAAATTTATAAAATGGGACAGCTTGGTTTTTCTAATTAATTAGTTAATTAATTAATACATTTAGAATTGAATACTGATTAACAGCAAAATATTTGGTATCACACAAAAGAATAAATCCTGTCTAACATTTACTAACTGTGAGATCTGGGATTAATGACAGAACTTTCCTGGGTCTTGGTTTGTTGTATAAAATGGATTGAACCCTCTCTAACTCACACAATTACGTTGAGGATTATTAAACTAATGTCTGTGCAGTTGCTTTGGATGTAAAAAGTGTTCAGTAGTTTGTTGATGGAACTGAAGGTGTTTCCCACTTTCCAAATGACCAAAATTCTCTACTTCCCCTTTGTGACATTCACCTTTCCTCATTCTTCACTGTGAACATCAGGTAAAATTCTCAACCAGAGATAATAGTTATAGATTTTCACATCCAGATATTTGTCCTGTGAAGTAGATCTTTCTGCTTTGGCATCAACTTTTCTCACTAATGTGGGGTTGTTTTGGACTGACAGCTTCCTTACTCCTTTGTATTCTCAGATGCCTGGGACTGAAAGGAAATAAAGAGAAATGTAATTCGGCTACTTTCTATTTTGATCTATCTTTGTGAAATTATTGTTTAAGAAAGGATTAAAGAATATAAATATTCAATGAATGAGGAATGTATTTATTATGTACTTCACAACTGTGTCTAGAAGTTATATTGAAAATTGGATAAAATAAAATAACTAAACCAAAAAAACCCCTGTGTCTGAAAACTTTTAATTTCAATGTCTACAAAATTACCTTCCCAGATCATTTTAATTTTATGCTTTTGGTTCATTATAAACAAATTGTCCTTGGAAGAACATTCCTGTATATTTCTTAAAGCCACCATCAGGCACACTCTTAATATAAGATTATGCACCCAATATATAATCCCCACATTAAAAAATACGACTTACAAATCTGAACTTAGAAGATGTTTACTTCTTTTGAAACTAGTGTATATCAGCCTGTTTCTATCAATAACAGCTGGCTATGATATCTGCTTTTCTATGTTCATCAAAGCTAGCAACAAGTACAGAATTATAGTTAATAGTCACTCATTTATCATCCTATATTAGATATATACATTCCTCTTTGTACCTACAGTATAACTTATTGAGCTTCTATTCCATGTAATTAAAATATATATGCCCTTTAATCTGCATTGCCTTAAAACCATTTAGAAATTTTTTATTTAGAAAACAAAAATAAAAACTCCCATCCTTCAAAATCAAATGAAAGCAAAAGTATTAGCCATTTAGTAGGAGAAAAGGCATCAAAGGCAAGGCCTTATTTCTGATGCTGATGATACCGCCTTACAAGAGTAAATCTTATTTTCATGACATTAATCAACTCCATATTGACTATTATGGCAACTTCAGGTTCCTCAAAGATAGGTGATATTTATCTGCTGGGCTGCTCCTTCATGGCTTTGTGCTCTGATTTAATTTTCCTCATGTACTTGTTATGGATTTAGAAGTGTACTAGTGTCAGAAGTGAAAAGAGAAGCAGAGAAACCCAGGAGAATTCAATATATCATCATTCATTTTCATTCCCTTCTCCTCTCTTTTCAGGCAGTTCTCGTGGTTGTTGATTTTGTACCAGCTTCTCAGCCCACAGTGACACTCAGTGGTGGTCGAGCAGAGAACAGCAGAGGATTCAGGGAACAGAACCTCAAACAAGGCTCATCTGGTGTGTGAGAAGCTTAGGAATCTTGTTTGAATCAATCAGTATACAATTGTCTTTTCAAGGAGAGCATTCTTAGTTTGTAATGACTATAACTTTTTGAATGCTGGCTCATCATCACAATTACTTTCTCTGGGCATTTTACCAAAGAAGAAAATTGGCCTCTTTATTGTAAATGTATAAAAGATAAACATCTTTTTGTCAGAAATGTTCCACCCTCTATAAATTCAGAAAAAAACTTACACTCACGCTCCTTTCTCTCCTAATCCTGCAGTCCGATATGGTAGTAGTTAGTCACATGTGGCTACTGAGCCCTTGTAAAGTGGCTAATAAGACTGAGAAAATGAATTTTAAACTTAACTGAAATTAATTTTAATTAATTTAAGTTCAAATATAAAAACTGGTACAGGCATACCTTGTTTTATTCACACTGCTTTATTGCGCTTCACAGATTATACTGTTTTTTACAAATTGAGGGTTTGTGGCAGCAGTGTGTGGGACAGGCTATCAGGCCATTTATTCCAGCAGCATTTGCTCACTTTGTGTCTCTATTTTGGTAATTCTCACAATATTTAGTACTTTTTCATTATTATTATATTTAGCATTGTGATCTGAGATTAGTGGGATCTTTGAAATTACTACTATGACTTGCTGAAGGCTCAGATGATGGTTAACACTTTTTAGCAATAAAGTCTTTTTTAATTAAAGTATATACATTGCTTTTTAAGACAATTTTATTGTATACATAATAGACTCCAATACAGTGTAAACATAACTTTTATATGCACTGGGAAACCAAAAATTTTCATGTGATTTGCTTTATTGTGCTACTGGTTTTATTGCAGTGGTCTGGAATCCAACCTGCCTCTTCAAGTTAGGCCTGTACTTAATTACTTAATTAAGTTGTTGGAAAACTTTTGAGTATACGTGGAACAACTTGAACATGTGAATCTACTTTTTCAATTGTGGATGCAGATCAAGTGTTCCCAATGAAAATTTAGCATACAAATTGAGATGCATTTTAAGTGTATAATACACATTGGATTTGAAAGATTTGATAAGAAAAAAATAATGTAAAATATCTCATTAATAATTTTACACTGATTTCATGTTGAAACAATATTTTGTACATCATGAATTAAAATGTGTTATTAACATTAGTTCCTCCTGTTTCATTTTACCTTTATTGGTGTGGGTACAAAATAAATTAAAATTACATATATTGCTGAGATTATATTTCTACTAGGCAGCATTGCTCTAGATGGTGCATTATCCAGGTCCTTCTCTCAGATCTGCTTAAAAAAAGAAGCAGACTTTAGACTTCTTTGATTTCTGGTTTTTCGTTAAGGTTGACAATTTTTAAATGGGAATAAGAGAGCAGTAAACATGGGTGATATAGCAAACAGAGCCCTGTGTTTTCTTGTTTTGCAAAAAGACATACTCATTAAATGATCAATTTTTACATCATCAATTTAACAGACATTTATTAAGTGCCCACACTTTTTCTGGCATTGTATTTAGCCTTGGGTAAGCATTGGGGAATAGAAGAGAAAAGGCTCATGACATATGAATCTTATAAATTAGTGGTGCAGACAAACATTAAACAAGTAGACAAACAAATAAATGAGAATGCATTGGGATGAGTACCATACAAGAAGTAGACGGGGTGTAGGGACAGAGAATAACAGAGCTGGAGGAAGACCTACGTGGGTTAACAAAGGAAGTGTTCTCTGAGCCTGTGACTTTCAACCCAAGGCTTGATAGAGGAGTAGAAACTGGTCAAAGAACCAGGCAGACAGAATTCAATGCAGAAGTAGAGCATGTGAAAAACCTTGAGGCAGAAAAGAACTTAATATATCTGAGAAACGACAAAGAGGTCAGTGAGACTGTAGCTCAGGGAGTGAGCACTGTCATGACCAGAGCTATGAGGCCAGAAGTAGTTCGCAATTCTGCGTATTTTGGTACCGGGCAGGCCAAGGCAGGAGTTTGGATTTTTTTTCAAAGTGTTATATAAACCCATGGCAATATCTTTAAGCATAAGAGAAATATTATAGTTTCATAACTCTAACTGCTATGAAGAGACTAGATTGGTGGGGAGAAAGGTGACAAGAAAGGAGATCCAGAAAGAGGGTGTAATAACTGTCCAGATAGGACATGGTGATGCTTTGGAATTAGGGAAGGGGAGAGTATAGATGGAAACAGGTTGGAATCTTTGCTATGTATGTATATATACACCAATCCCCACCACACCTAAAATTATTAGCTCACTGAAGATTGGAATCTTATATAATTCATCTTACATAGATATAGCCCAGCTCAGACCTGACACATTAAATAGATAATCAATAAACACTGAGCTTTTTTAAAAAATAGATTATGAAGAATTTCCTCCCTTCCTTAAAAACTTTCTATGTCTCCCTATTACTTGGATAATAAAGTTCAAATATCTTACAGTGGCATTTGAGTTGCAATAAAGTATGACTCCAAGCTATCTTTTCAACCAGTATTTCTTCCACCATTCTCTGTACTCACTTGAGACTACCGGAATACCCATGCCTCTTTCTTTACCCAGCCCCAAATGACTCTTATTTAAATCTCAGCTTAAGTGTAAGCACTGATCACTTGCCAGTAAGAGCAGAAGCCACAGAGTTCACGCTTTGATTTTGTGCTCTAGCTCTGACAACATACATGCAGGCACTTATTAAATATGCCTTGACTATAAAGAGGCTCTAAGACGAGATGGTAAACTAAGACGATGCCAAATGATGTTGTCACCCTCCTTCTTCTTAGTGCTCTCACTCTCTCCATGATGAAATCCTAACAACCATCACTTCACAGTCTTTAATGGAGAAGGAAGGCAAGTTAAAGTCTGCTTTTGAATAACCTTGTAAGATTGGATTCCATCATATCTTCCAGGAAGCAACAACAAAGGTCAATGAATAAAACTTCATTTGATACATCTGGCCTTGAGCATAGAAAGCCAGAAGCTGTTCTTATTTGAGTGTTACAACCCTCTGCTTTATTTTAATTAGGCAGAAAGAAAGACTAGTCAAATAAAGGTCAATTCTGAAAATGTAGTCCAAAAAAATCTGAAGAAATGTACAGTTTTCCAGATGGAATTAAGGCCTCTTCAGACCACAATAATATATTTGTTGGAGCAACTTTAGGAATTTTTTTCACACTTACACATCTGTCAGATAATTTTTTTCAGCATTAACAATGTATTAGATAGATACTCAATAAAATCTGAATCAGAACAAGTTTCTGAAAATTAATTTAACAATGCAGATAGTATGTAAGAATTAGAAGATAGATGACAAACTGGTGAATAATCAATCAGCATTTACAGTTCAATGGCTATATATATATTTTTTTCTATGACGCTTTCAAGTTATTATTATCCCCTAAGAGCATTATACTGTCTGGGATGTATTTTGGTTTTTTAAAAAGTTATCTTAAAATTGATTTGCAATTCAAATTTCCAACTTCTTGCAAAACTTCAATGTATCAATCCAGAACAAACAACTCATAAGGACCCATAAAGGTAATGTGCACCCAATATTGAAAAATGAGCTTTGCCATAGCCAGTTAACATGGGAATGTTAAGTTCATTCTAAAACCTTTCTGAACATATGGGTAATTATTGGAGAATGATGACAGCAATGCATCAGTAAGCAAAGCTGATTTTCTCTACTTAGAGAATGGACTCTTTCCTCCAAGATGGTAGTTTATTACTTTTTCTTTTTTTTCATTAGTTTCTGCTTTATAACAAAGTGAATCAGTCATACATATACATCTGTTCCCACATCCCTTCCCTCTTGCATCTCCCTCCCTCCCACCCTCCCTATCCCACCCCTCCAGGCAGTCACAAAGCACCTAGCTGATCTCCCTGTGCTATGCGGCTGCTTCCCACTATCTAACTACCTTACGTTTGGTACGGTATATATGTCCATGCCTCTCTTTCACTTTGTCACAGATTACCCTTCCCCCTCCCCATATCCTCAAGTCCATTCTCAAGTAGGTCTGTATCTTTATTCCTGTTTTACCCTTAGGTTCTTCGTGACATTTTTTTTTCTTAAATTCCATATATATGTGTTAGCATACGGTATTTGTCTTTCACTTTCTGACTTACTTCACTCTGTATGACAGACTCTAGGTCTATCCACCTCATTACAAATAGCTCAGTTTCATTTCTTTTTATGGCTGAGTAATATTCCATTGTATATATGTGCCACATCTTCTTTATCCATTCATCCGATGATGGACACTTAGATTGTTTCCATCTCTGGGCTATTGTGAATAGAGCTGCAATGAACATTTTGGTACATGTCTCTTTTTGAATTATGGTTTTCTCAGGGTATATGCCTAGTAGTGGGATTGCTGGGTCATATGGTAGTTCTATTTGTAGTTTTTTAAGGAACCTCCATACTGTTCTCCATAGTGGCTGTACCAATTCACATTCCCACCAGCAGTGCAAGAGTGTCCCCTTTTCTCCACACCCTCTCCAGCATTTATTGTTTCTAGATTTCTTGATGATGGCCATTCTGACTGGTGTGAGATGATATCTCATTGTAGTTTTGATTTGCATTTCTCTAATGATTAATGATGTTGAACATTCTTTCATGTGATTCTTAGCAGTCTGTATATCTTCTTTGGAGAAATGCCTATTTAAGTCTTCTGCCCATTTTTGGATTGGGTTGTTTGTTTTTTTGCTATTGAGCTGCATGAGCTACTTATAAATTTTGGAGATTAATCCTTTGTCAGTTACTTCTTTGGCAAATATTTTCTCCCATTCTGAGGGTTGTCTTTTGGTCTTGTTTATGGTTTCCTTTGCTGTGCAAAAGATTTGAAGTTTCATTAGGTCCCATTTGTTTATCTTTGTTTTTATTTCCATTTCTCTAGGAGGTGGGTACAAAAGGATCTTGTTGTGATTTATGTCATAGAGTGTTCTGCCTATGTTTTCCTCTAAGAGTTTGATAGTTTCTGGCTTTACATTTAGGTCTTTTATCCATATTGAGCTTATTTCTGTGTATGGTGTTAGGGAATGATTTAATCTCATACTTTTACATGTCCCTGTCCAGTTTTCCCAGCACCACTTATTGAAGAGGCTGTCCTTTCTCCACTGTACATACCTGCCTCCTTTATCAAAGATAAGGTGACCATATGTCCGTGGGTTTATCTCTGGGCTTTCTATCCTGTTCCATTGATCTATCTTTCTGTTTTTGTGCCAGTACCACACTGTCTTGATTACTTTAGCTTTGTAGTATAGTCTGAAGTCAGGGAGCCTGATTCCTCCAGCTCAGTTTTACGTTCTCAAGATTGCTTTGGCTATTTGGGGTCTTTTGTTTTTCCAAACAAATTTTGAATTTTTTTGTTCTAGTTCTGTGAAAAATGCCCGTGGTAGTTTGATAGGGATTGCATTGAATCTGTAGATTGCTTTGGGTAATAGAATCATTTTCATAATATTGATTCTTCCAATGCAGGAGCATGGTATATCTCTCCATCTATTTGTATCATCTTTAATTTCTTTCATCAGTGTCTTATAATTTTCTGCATACGGGTCTTTTGTCTCCTTAGGTAGGTTTATTCCTAGATATTTTATTCTTTTTGTTGCAATGGTAAATGGGAGTGTTTTCTTGATTTCATTTTCAGATTTTTCATCATTAGTATATAGGAATGCCAGAGATTTCTGTACATTAATTTTGTCTCCTGATACCTTACCAAATTCATTGATTAGCTCTAGTAGTTTTCTGGTAGCATCTTTAGGGTTCTCTGTGTATAGTATCATGTCATCTGCAAACAGTGACAGCTTTACTTCTTCTTTTCCAATTTGGATTCCTTTTATTTCCTTTTCTTCTCTGATTGCTGTGGATAAAACTTCCAAAACTAAGTTGAATAAGAGTGGTGAGAGTGGGCAGCCTTGTCTTGTTCCTGATCTTAGTGGAAATGGTTTCAATTTTTCACCATTGAGGATGATGTTGGTTGTGGGTTTGTCATATATGGCCTTTATTATATTGAGGAAAGTTCCCTCTATGCCTACTTTCTGCAGGGTTTTTATCATAAATGGGTGTTGAATTTTGTCGAAAGCTTTCTCTGCATCTATTGAGATGATCATATGGTTTTTCTTCTTCAATTTGTTAATATGGTGTATCACGTTGATTGATTTGAGTATATTGAAGAATCCTTGCATTCCTGGAATAAACCCCACTTGATCATGGTGTATGATCCTTTTAATGTGCTGTTGGATTCTGTTTGCTAGTATTTTGTTGAGGATTTTTGCATCTATGTTCATCAGTGATATTGGCCTGTAGTTCTCTGTCTTTGTGACATGCTTGCCTGGTTTCGGTATCATGGTGATGGTGGCCTCGTAGAATGAGTTTGGGAGTGTTCCTCCCTCTGCTATATTTTGGAAGAGTTTCAGAAGGATAGGTGTTAGCTCTTCTCTAAATGTTTGATAGAATTCGCCTGTGAAGCCATCTGGTCCTGGGCTTTTGTTTGTTGGAAGATTTTTAATCACAGCTTCAATTTCAGTGCTTGTGATTGGTCTATTCATATTTTCTATTTCTTCCTGATTCAGTCTTGGCAGGTTGTGCATTTCTAAGAATTTGTCCATTTCTTCCAGGTTGTCCATTTTATTGGCATAGAGTTTCTTTTAGTAATCTCTCATGATCTTTTGTGTTTCTGCAGTGTCAGTTGTTACTTCTCCTTTTTCATTTCTAAGTCTATTGATTTGAGTCTTCTCCCTTTTTTTCTTGATGAGTCTGGCTAATGGTTTATCAATTTTGTTTATCTTCTCAAAAAACCAGCTTTTAGTTTTATTGATCTTTGCTATCGTTTCCTTCATTTCTTTTTCATTTATTTCTGATCTGATCTTTATGATTTCTTTCCTTCTGCTAACTTTGGGGGTTTTTTGTTCTTCTTTCTCTAATTGCTTTAGGTGCAGGGTCAGGTTGTTTACTCGAGATGTTAGTTTATTGCTTAATGATACTATACAAACATAATAATCAGGAGCCCTAAAGTTCTAGGTTAGAAAATGTTTGAGACACATTGAACCAGAACAGAGCTGAGGTAGAAAGTGTCTGTGTCAGTAAGATCATCAAAACATTATTCTACAGAGAACTGGCTTGTTTGGAGAACCGAGAGATGTACAACTTCATTCCAACCTGATCCTGGGTGGTTGAGTCTATGCTTTGATTGAAGGACCAAGTCTCTTTATCATTAACATGCTACCCACATGCTCAATGCTCTTCATTCTCTCTCAGTGTCACAATCACTGCAGATTCCTTTTTATCCTAGGACTATCTTGATTTTCAAGACCTCAGCAATAACTTCTTTGCTGATTCCAACACTCATTAGTCCCTGGTCCCCACCCATGACCCTTTAATTTCAAGAACACTTGTGGTCTAAATTATATAATTTTTCAACTTGCCATGAAATAGTTTATGTTTGATGTCGCATCATGAGCATCCATTTCAACTCCCCAAATATATTTTAATTTAAAAATTCAGATTACACGTTGTTACCCCCTCTCCCTACACCCTAGATTATGAATTTGTGAAGGTTTGGGTATTAATCCCACTAGCAATTTGACCTAGGGGAAATGATTTAAATAGCCTCCAATATTTTAGTCTCCTTGTCTTTAAAATAGAAATAGTAATGCCTATCTTGTGGGACTCTTGTGAGTACTGAGTGCATAACAAACTCGAATGTATTTAGTATAGCTCTGTTACTCAATGAATATGTCTCTTTTGTCCTTCATTAGCATGATCTAGTGCTGTGTTGGGGCTATTGCAGAAACTCAGTAATGAGCTGACTTTTCACTTAATCTTCCTTATCCTTGCTCTGGAATGCTTCTTTTTGCATCTTCTTTCAACTTGAGGGCTGCTGAATATATATTACTGAACTGGTATTAAAAAGGTCAAAGAGCTTTATGTGAAACAGCTCAAACATTTCAATGTCAAAGTACCTCAAAATACAGAACATCAGTAGAGATCTGTGTGTTCACTCTTGCAAGAGATGGAAGAGGGAGGATCTGGAGGATATTGAAGTGATAGAGCTTCCTAAACTGCTCCACTATATTTTTCCAATATCTCCAGAATATGAGAAAGAAACATACTGCATTTCTCTTTTGGTATGATGAGAGCAGTTCAGGAGGTGGAGATGACACTGTATAACAAAAGAGGCAATAAACACAGTTTCCATTCTTTGATTGCTATTATCAAACACAGAAAGGCTCCTCCAAGGAGAATACATAAAGCAGTGATTTACCTATATATGCCCCTTCTCTTTTGGACTTATGCTTTTTGGCGTATGCTGGCAAATGTGTGATACCTTGTTTGCTGTCATATCCCCAATACTGAGCATGCTCTCTGGCACATAGTAGGTGTTGAGTATACGTACGTTGGGTGGAGCTCTTTTATCTGCTAAAGGGGAGGGAAGCTAATCTTGCCCATGCCAAATTTCCTACTTTATCTCCTTTCAATCTCTGTCACATACAGGAGACCATAAGTTGTAATGGAAAAAAAAGGTAGCCAGATGGACCTACGTTCAAATGAAGGATTGACACTTACTAGCTGAATGACCTCGAGTCATTAATGAAAATAAACATTGTCTTTTTCATTATTAGTGTTATACACATCAATGATTCCTACTTTGCAGAATTAAGCAGTCAGTTCTCTGATACACAAGTACTTTTAAAAAAATTACCAATCGTATTAGGGTTACTAGCTTAGGTTTATGTTTAATTGTCTATCAGGCATTTAGCTAGCCATCCCATAGATACTACAAATCCATTACATACAAAATTGAACTCATTATTTCACAACTAACAACTTATTCTGATGAAAGTTAATACTACCAAATCAGTGGTCAAACCAGCAACCTGGGAATCATATTAAACTTACACATCTGAACATTGCCAACTCTTCTTGCTTCTAACTATTCAATATTTATTAGTCAATTCAACCTATGTTTCCCTCTCCATTCCCATTCCTCCTAAATCTGATGTGACTGTCTTTCTTCCTTGGATTTCTCATGGTCTGCAAACCATCTTCCTCCACATTTCAGCTAAAACAACCTCTCTAAAATCCAATTAGTTCTGAATACTATTCTGTTAAAGTTTTGTCTGCTTTTTTTGATATAATAATAATAACAATAATAGCAACAATAATAGGAATTTATTGAGCACTGACTATATGTTAGGCACTTTGGAAAAGAGAGAAGGAATACAAAGCAATGAGTAGAACAGATACTAAGACACTGAGGAACTAATAAACATGACAACTCAGAGACTAGAAAATACTTGATTATGACTAAGTCACAGTGGCATTTGAGGGAATGGTAAGAACTGAGTGTGGAGAGGTGGACAGAGGGTAAATCATGAAAGGATTTACTGCTAAGGGGTGCATGTGTGTGTATGTGTATGTTTATTTTACTTATTTTTACATGTACTGGATACAATAGAATTGAGCACCATATTTGTCATCAAAGACTTCTGCATTTTTATGAACCCAGTCACACAGTAGTATCTAAAGAGAAGGCAAATTCCTAAAATAATTTTTTTTAAAAAACTCATGCAGAAGCAGAGAAATTTATTGGTTACCTTCGCCTTCAAACATACTGATTTTAATATCAACCACTATTGCTCTACTAAATAATTGTAACCTGTTTATTCAAGGTGGGCCCATAAAACAATGGTCATATTGAGAGTAACAGGTACATACTAATCTATTAAATAATCAATAAGATGCTCATGACTATTAGGTTAGAGAGCTTAAAATAAGAGAAACATTGTATAGGTGACTTTCAGGCAGTAAACTAAGGCCCAGAACAGAAAAATCTCGCTAAAATTCATATAACAAAAAAAAATAATATATTCATTTTCTTCCTGATAAAGAAAATAGAAATCAATATTCTTGGTACCCCTGCATATTCTATAAATTTACTGATTTAATTCTTAGATATTATAAAAAATCTTTTGTTTTCCCCTCTCTCTTTTTCCTTTTCTATCATTAGAACCCAGTCGAAACTACCACCACCTTAAAGATGTTCTCCATTCTGAAGCCAGAGTATTCTTTTCTCAGCTTACAACTCTTCTAGAAGCTCCCTGTTGATCTTAAAACAACAACCTAGATTCTCAGCAATGACCTCCAGGCTCTCCAGCCTCTGGCCTCTGCACTTCTGTAGCTTCAGTGCTTCTGGCTCCCCTGACTATGGCTGCTGGCTCTCCTACTGTTCTCAGCATCTTTGCAAGGACTCTTCCCTTTGTGGAGATGCTCTACCTCAGTCTCCTATTCATTTATTTCTATATATCTCTCAATCTCAACATCAGTTTCCAAGAAGCTTAATAAAGATAATTATTACTACCAATGCATTAATTTGTAATCTTTTTCTCCTGGTATTGTAAAATAACTTTAAATATTTTTAACTGAACTATAAAATATACACAGGAAAATGTACATAAGGCAAGTGTACAACTTGAAAAAATGTACAAAGTAATACTGTCATGCTTTATTTGATTCTCAATCAATGCAACTAACTGTGATTCTGATTAAGCATCTGCTCTATAATTTGAAATATGCTTAGTCCATGAAGGATACAAACAAATCAAAGAAGAACTGTTCTTCATCTTCATGGACATTACCCTTTGATGAGATCTACACAATAGGACAATTAGGAGCGGGACAGGCTAGAAATGGTTCATCCATCCTTTCATTCATCTAGTACTTATTGAATTATTACTGTGTACAAAACCTGGAACAAAAAAGACAGATTCAGTCCCTGTCCTCATTGAATTCAACTAAGTGAATACGGTGTAAACCATGTGACAGTGAGTTCTATATCATATGGATGTTCATGTGAACACACAGTAATTCCAGTTTGGGAAGCATGGGGTCAGGGTGTGGTAATGCCAGGGAAATTTTTCTAAAGGAAGTCAGAGTGAAACTAAGACCTGAAAGTTAAAGGAGAGCCAATTGGCAAAGAGAGGCGAAGGGTGAAACATCTTTCAGGCAAAGGCCAAAACATCTGACTTTTTCCCAGAGGGAAAAAAAAGAGTTTGTTGTATTTGGAGAACTGAACACATTTCAGTATGGCTAGGACATTAGCAAGTTGGTGAAAGTGCCTGTCTGATGACTGAGTTAGAAAGAGAAACCGACAAAGCCTATTCTTACAAACATGCTTATTTCTACAGTCCAGTATAGCCTTGCCTCTCAGGATTTCTTTTTTTCAAATCAAGTTATAAATTCTATATGAAACTGCAAGTCAGATATTCTGAACACCAAAATGCAAAATTCAGGCATGAGAACCATAAAAGCTGCTTGGACTGGTCTCTAAGGGTCATGTGCAATTATCTAAAGTGAGAGGTAGAATGGGAAGATATTGACAAGGCCGGACTTACTGAATCCAGGAGGAACCAGCCAGGCCATGATTATGGCATCAATAAAGCTTGTGTCCAGGGAAGGGTTTATTATATGCAAACAACTGTCTTAATATAGAGATGTTTCTTTTCATTGTAGGCTAAAGAGAAAACTTCTAAGAAAATGAAAGATGATCATATATGTACTGTGCTTTACACATTAGCTTTAGGCTTTGATTTTTCTATCATGTCAGGAGAAGCGGTCACAGAGGACAGGGAGCTACTGCTTTACTTGTAAGGATCAAATAGGTATTGAGACCTGTAGGTCTAAGAGTTCTGATACTTGTTACTCATTCTCCTAGGAAATCATGATTGAGCCCTTGCTGCTGGCCTGATGTAAGCAGTAGGGCCATGGTGATGAATGGGAGATTTAGAGAGATTTCTCTAATGGAGCATACTTTGCTAAGATAGAGACAGAAAAGGGTGAGCAAACAAACAAATAAGATGACTTCAACTAGTAACAGACAAGGAAAAAAAGAAACTACTTCAGATGGGAGTCAGGAATGCTCTTGGGAAAAGAAATATTTGACCTGAGACCTGATGAAAAGAGAAACAGACCAGGAGAAAGAACTTGATGGCAGATGAAACATCAAAAGCAAAGACTCTAATGCAGGAATGAGCTTGGCTTTCTACAATGACACAAAGGGCTCCAATGTCGAGGAGTATCTCTGATCTCTAGAGCATCTAGGACATCTATAGCAGCTCTCTAGAACCTTTCTAGAGCATCTGGCTCTCTGGAGCAATAAAGACAAGAATGGTCGAAGTTGCATTCACAGAAGCAAGCAGGTGTAAGGTAACTGGGGCCATTATATGTTAACAAGTTTGGATTTTATTCTAAGAAAAACAATGACTTGATTTACATTATTTTATTCTGTCTGTGTTATAGATAGATTTTTGTAGAGAAAGGCTTTAATGGAAGCATGGTGACAATGGCAATAATTTAGGCAAGATTTGATAAAAACCTAGACCAGCTACCAATCTTGAAATAGGTATGTATCAGTGGAGATGGAGAAAGGGGTCAAATTCAGGATACATTTTGTAGGTAGAGCTGACAGAATGTTGTGATGGTTTGTATACAGTGCATGAAGCAAAGAAAGGAATCCAGGAGAATCCTTCATTTCCTAGTTTTAGCAAATTATAGATGGTGATGTTGATTAGACAAAAAGAAGGTTTCTTTCTTCAGTGAATGTTAAAGGCATTTACTAGGTGATGTTAAGCCTCTACCACATTATATTCCACAATTAATTGTAGGGGAAAATTGCTCATTATTTGAAAGGTAAGAAGGGAGAGCTGTGTGTAATAGTACAAGAACAGTTGAGAATTGGGTTTCCTGTCATGGGCTGATTCCATCTTCCTGGAATTGATCATCTAGAACACTGCTGGGAAAGATTCTGGAGCCCCATCTGGCATACCTGGAAATAATGCTGAGATGTAGCAAAACCAATAGTGGAAATAAGGAGGGCAAGGTTGACACACCTACCATATTTCTCTGAAAGTGAAATACAGCGGAATACTATCGCATTTAGAGTTGGGTAGAACATGGGTTAAAATCCCTTAGTTAAATTATTTAATTTCCATGTTCCTCTCTCCTCATCTATAAAATGAGGATATAAATTCAAATCTTACATGTGTGTAGGGAAGACTGAATGTAATAAAATATGTCAAGCATCTGATATTTAAGAGAAAATGAATACTAATATATTTCCTCACTAAGGAAAAATAATTTGCATATATTACATCTACAGCTTTACCTCTATCTATATCTATATCTACATCTATATCTATCTAATCCTCCAATAGATTAGAGGATTCAGTAAACCACAAACACATGAAAATAAGTACCTCCATCTTATTTTCTCTGTCACTCTCAAGTTTCTAAGATTGCTTATCATTACAGATGGAGAGGAATCCAGTTAAGATTGGGTTTAGCACTCATACAATTTTAACTTCATTGTCTGGTATACTCTACCCCTTCCCAAATGATCTTAAGCCTTTAGATAAATTAAAACAATTTCATGATGATGATAATGGTGATGATAATGATAAAAATAGTAATAGCATTTATCCATTCATTTGTCGATGGACATTTAGGATGCTTCCACATCTTGGCTATTGTAAATAGTGCTGCTATGAATATTGCGGAGCATGTATCAAGAAGATGTGGATCTATATACACAATGGAATACTACTCAGCCATAAAAGGAATGAAATAATGCCATTTGCAGCAACATGGATGGACCTAGAGATTATCACACTAAGTGAAGTAAGTCAGGCAAAGACAAATATTATATGATATCACTTATATGTAGAATCTAAAATATGATACAAATGATCTTATTTACTAAACAGAAACAGACTCACAGACATAGAAAATAAACATACGCTTACCAAAGGGGAAAGTGGGGGGAGGGATAAATTAGAAGTTTGGGATTAACAGATACAAACTATTATATATAAACAGATAAATAACAAGGTCCTACTGTATAGCACAGGGAACTATATTCAAATCTTATAATAACCTACAATGAAAAAGAATATATATATATAAATGAACCACTTTGCTGTATACCAGAAACCAATGCAACATTGTAAATCAACTATACTTCAAACTATACTTCAATTTTAAAAAATCAACAACAAATATTATAATAAAAATAACCTTCAAAATAAATAGAAAGAGATTGGCAGGCAGCTGGAAGAACAGATTTAGAACTCTCAGGTAGAGAAACAGGATAGCCAGGATCTACACATGGGTTTTACATTGAAGATGTTCCATTAATTTCATATAGTTCTGTTTGGTTTGGTTTGGTTTGGCTTATTTCTTTTTTCTCTTTTTTTTTTAGGTTGGAAGTAAATAACTTGATGGGGAATACTAGCTCAATAAAAGGACTCATTACAAAGCCAACTAATGCCTTTATATTGAGCTTCAATCAGGTGTGGACTGCTTAAAGTCAGATCATATCTTATCTGCTCATATTCATTCAGAAAGTTCCTGGCTCATTCAGATTAAATGCCAATGTGCAGGCTGAAGTCTTTACTATGGCCTCAAGACCACAGATGACTTCCTTCCCTTTACCTATCCACCTTGACTCTTTCTATTCCCTACTCACTCTGCTTCAGCCAAGCAGGCTTGTTTTCCCTCCCATACACTAAGAATGTCCCCCATCCTCTTTGGGCCCCTTGCACTTTCTATTCCCTCCACCTGAAATGGTCTCCATCCAGGTATTCTCAAGGCTCAATCCCTCATTTCCTTCCAGGCTTGATTTAAAAGGCCTCTTCTCAGTGATGTCTCAGCCACTCTATCTGAAATTTACACACCTCCAGGGTAACTTATATTACTTTTTCTTGTTGTATTGTTTTCATTAACATTCATATTTATGTAGTATAACCTAAATTTTACTTATTTACCTTATTTATTGTCTTTTTACCTCATGAGAATGTAGGTTTCACAAAAAAATGAATTTTTATATGTTTTATTCACGTCTATATCCCCAGTATCTAGAATAGTGCCTGGCATACAGTAGGTGATCCATTAATACTGGTTAAATGAATAGACTGCTACAAGACTTGTATATGGGTTCTTTTTGCATCTAGCACATTCACTCACATGACTAAAAACACATGATATTTGATAATCCATCCTCTTATGGAGTATGATTTTCAAATTAACTGGTGTTTCTGCTTGCCTGAGTATAATATTTTTGTATATTCTGCCCTATTTGTTGAAAACTATTCCAAGATAATTTAGTTCTTATCTTATTTAATAACATCTGATGATTAGAGTTGGATCTTGGATCTTTGATTTATAAGTATTTGGGGACCTGGAAAAATTATGTTGACAGCTAACAAAATAAGCATTTTTAAAAATTGTGGCTACTTTGTACTGACCTCTGAGTAGGAAGTAGATTTGTAAATAGACTTTCTGGTTAGGATTTCCAACCCATAGTCATGCTGACATTAACCATAAGTTACAGGGGAGAAGAGAGGATACACCATTCTTTAATTTAGATCTAAAATATTAAAGATTTACTATGGAACAACTCCTCTGCACTGTCCTTTCACTTTAGATATCTTAATTTATTTAAAGTATCACAGGAGATTTTTAAAGAGAGACAACAGGAAAGAGGAGAGCATGGGTTCTCTCTTAGTACCATATTACAACACATACTTCTATTTTTTTTCAACACAACTTACTGCAAGGATGAGAAAATAGTTGCTGTTTAAATGTGAAAAAGGCAAATGTGGTTATATATGGACTCAATAATGAAAGTTATGAAAAATCACTTATCTACAACAGTTTGATATAAAAATAACCAAGTATTGGATGAGTATGGAAATTGCCAATCAAGAAATGCTGCAAGTACTGATTTCATGCAAGAAGCACTTGTGAGCATGATGGGCAGTGCAACCTTTCTTCTGCCATTGCAATCACGCTGCACCACACCACAGAATGTGCCCATTTCACAAAAGAAAGAGGGAGGTATGAGAGAGGTGAAATGATCCACCAATGGTCACAGAGTTAATAAGTGGAGGTGTTGTAAGTAGAACTGAATCTCCTGGTCTCTAAGCTGCCATTCCTTCCATTACACCTCTGCCAGTACTGTGATGTCCCATCCACTCCTACCCCCATGAGAAATTAACTATATGATTATCACCAGCATGACAGGTAAGAAAAATTTAAATATCACATTCTTATTGCATGTCCAGCTCCTGGCATAACATAGCTGCTCAATAAATGCATGTTTGTTTCCCTTAGCCATTGGAAACATAAGATTCTAACCAAATGTTTAATGATTTTCAGCTCACAGAGAGCCTCTGTCCACTTAAACAGATTGTGACTAGCCTACTCGGTACAAATTGAAGACTGTCTAAGCCATTTTTCACACTAATGTGCTGATTAAATTATCCTTACCCTAGCCTTATAGGCCTAAACAGATATGACAAATTGTCACTCACTAAAAAAAAAGGTGTGGGAAGGGCAGTGGATAGGCTTTCTTGATGTAAGCACAAAGAGAGAAAATAGAGAAACAGTCAAAGTTCAGGATGTAATCATTCTCAAAAGTGCATATGAAATAGACAACAGAGGATGAGAAAATGATGAATTTCATACACAGAGCAGTGAAATATTTTTAAGCTTTTTATATGTTTTTGTCTCTTTGAGGTACATTCAAATAAGAGAGACCATAGTTCCTCAAGCTTGAAAAAATTAAATCAAATAAATTCCATGCACTGAATATTTTCTGCTTTGCTTCTATACCACTGATATAGACCAGATAAATAATTCTGGATTGGGTGTCAGGTCACTTGGATTCTTGTTTTGGTTTGTAAGTTAATTATTATTTTGACCCTGAGCAAGTACCTTCACCTCTTGACACTGCCCTTTATGGAATATTTTGATACAAAAATAGAATAAGGAGAGAATTTAACTACTACAAGGTTTGTTTTAAGTACAAGATAGAGGTTTCATTCTATCTACCTGGAGAAGAGGGTATGGCTTTTTGATTAAGGGTGTGAGCTATGGAATCAGATTGTCTGAGTTTAAATATCCCTCAGTTATTTACTGCTTCTGAGAGCTTAGTTACGTAAGTTATGCTTTTAGGGCTTCAGTTTCTCTCTCTTTTTTTTTTTTTTTTTTTGCGGTACGCGGGCCTCTCACTGCTATGGCCTCTCCCGTTGCGGAGCACAAGCTCCGGACGTGCAGCCTCAGCGGCCATGGCTCACGGGCCCAGCAGCTCCGCGGCATGTGGGATCTTCCTGGACCGGGGCACGAACCCATTTCCCCTGCATCGGCAGGCGGACTCTCAATCACTGTGCCACCAGGGAAGCCCAGTTTCTCATTTTTAAAATAAGAATGATAATAATAGTATGTACCTTAGGGTAATTTTTGTAAAAGAGAGAATTCATGTAGAGGGCCAGTAGAGCATCTAAATAAAAAGAAAGTTTTCAGAAAGTGTTTTCTTTTTCTTATTATATCATTATTAACATTAGTATGGCACTTGCTGAAATTGAAATAGGTTTCAGTTCTTATCTGGGCTCTACTGTTGGCTAGCTGTGTAACTTTGGACCCAGTGGTGAATTTGAACTCTCTATCTTGTTCTCATTACTTTAAGGAGTAGTTAATGCCAACTGTGCTTTGTTGCCAGGTGAATCAGGCATCCACAAGTTAAATTCCTAGCATATACGATATGTTCAAAAACTAGAGGTTGATGTGCCCACTTTTGCTCCTGATTTCTATGATTCCAATTTTCTCATTTAATTACCCCAAGGTGTAGGGTTTATTTCAACAGAGAATCTATTCCAGGGCTTCTACATGCCATGATTCCTCATTAAGCTTTGCCATTGCTGAGTAAAACTTTGTACAACATAAGCTGTAGAGTTAAAGGGACACAGATGTGGTCTCCTTTCCCTCCGCTCGAATCACTGAAATTGCCAATGACAAAGGAAGAGAGCTCCAGAAACACCAGCATTAGAGGCTAGCAAAGAAGAGGAATCCATGTTGAGCACACCTGCCAAGGACGTGATGGTGGAAATGCCTAAAGGTCGAAGAGTGATATGGTTTACAGTTCACTCTAGAGCAACACTTACCCGCCACCAAATCCTCTATTTTAGAGATGCCCAAATATTTTCAGAAGAAACGTGTCTGTTCCCATTTCAACTCCTTTAAATTAATCCACCAGGGCCAAGGAAGTGGATGCTGAACCCAGGCCAAAAGACCAAAATTCATCTGCACGACTGTCCTATACAGCTAATTCTGCCTAATGCCAAAGCCTATGTTCTTAGCCACCATGTTCTGCTTTCTTCTGCAAGCTCTCATCAGGGACCCTTCATTCCCTCCATGAAAGCATACATTTCCTCAACAATGACTGGAGAACAGAAGTCCCCTTTGACCCCAAGAACTACAGCACATTTCCCACTGAGAGTTCTCGCAGTCCTCTTCCAAGGGAGAGGAGGGGCTTGAAGCAGATTTTTAAACCATTTACAGCTGGATTTCTCAGGTTTCCCACTAAAAGAAACACACAGTCCACATAAAGTCATTCCAAATCCATTAAATGTTAAACTTTCCAAAATTTATCTCCTAATCTAGTAACTCATTTAGTTTTCTAAAAATAATAATACAGAGAACAACGGAAAAACTAAAAGTCCAGAAATCCTCATTTCTTTGCTTCAAGCTTAATTAATGATATTTATGATATTTTCTATGGAATATACAGACTTATAAACACATTTTCACATATATGAAACAAAATATGGAAATATGTTATTTAAAATATATATATATATATGTATTTATAGAGAGAGAGACATCAAAATTTGTTTCTACTCCTCCCTTTAATATCATCCAGACTCATTGTCTTGCCTCTTGTCAAATGTAATTCATGTTACTTCTATCCTAAAACGTTTTGCTCCAGTAATTATGAATTTTTCTACTCCCCCAAGTAAGCCATGATATTCTGCACCTCAGTGCCTTTGTACACTCTTTCTTCTTTCTAAAATAGATGTGCCTACACTTGTGTAATAAACAGATGCATATTCATTCTTCACAACCCAGAAGTAGTGTCTCATTTCGTTTTATATTATTTCTTCCTCTTCCCCTGCTCTAAGGGAAGTTTGATTATCACTCCCATTTTTGCTGTCACCTTACCTTCTATTTACTCTGTTAAAATATTTACCACCATGTCTTGTAGTTATTTACTCGCAAGTCTGTCTATAACTGAGTGGAGTTCCTTGAAAATGATTTTATTTATACATTTGTTATTTGTCTAAGTTTCTCTAGAGTTATTCATAATGTCTGTCCCATAGTGGGTGCTTAATAATTGTTGGTTGAGAAACGGTATGATTACGCACCACAAGGTTAGATGTAGATGACTTTTTTTCTAATGTGAACAGGAAGACGATGAGAAATGAGCAACTGTGTAAGCCAATCTCATCATATTTCATACAATTGTTTCATGAACAGCTAACTTCAATCTTAGCACATTTCTTCTTATGTTAAACTGGATGACTTGACAATGAAGTGTGGTAGTTGGACAGTCACGTACTTATAGTCATGTTTACACGGTTCTAATTTTATCATATTCTCTGTTCAAATTTTCGCATTTATAGTGCATTATTTTCCTAAAGGAACAGATACATTTTAATTGTGGGATGAATCCAGATGCATCAATTTGCTTGGGGAAGCCAGCTGGATAGAGATGCACTGCTGGGTGGGACTTGGAAGCAGACATTTATGTGGTGATGGATTTTACACTCTGCATAGCCTCTGGCGCGCCACTGGACCCCAATTTTCCTGACCACAAAGTCTCGTATAGGCTCTCATCCACCATATACTTCTCCTTGGTAACACCTATCACATTTGCAATTTGATATGTGTTTATGGGATTGTCTGATTAATTTTATTATCTCCAACTAGAGTATAAATTCCTTAAGGGCAGGAAATGTATCTCTTTTACTCACCATAGGATATATAATATCTATTGCATGGTTAATAAATACTTAATAGATGGGTATATAAAAATAATGACCTCTCCCATCATTGAAGTGATGCTTGCTCCAGTAATTGCTTGGGAAGCAATATACAGCATTACATCCCAAACTGAGGTGCTGCAGGTGTTGTTTTGGATACTTTCTGTGAATGCATCTTTGGTCAGACTTAATGAATAATTATGAAATTAGGAATAAAAACAACAACAGCATCAAAAACAAAAGTGAATTAGCAGTAGTAATAATAATGATGGCTACAGTGTGAGGGCCCACAAGGTACTAAAGCTGATTCCATACAACATTTCAAATCCATGCCACAAACTCCCAAGGTCAGTTATAAGATTCTACTTTATAGAGACAACTGTCTTAGGAAAGCAATGCATTTATTGACTTGCTGTCGGAACCCAGACCTATTTGACTTTATGTTCCTTTTATTCTAGTACCCTTATTCAACATTTCATCAATAAGAGCGTTTCTAAGCTGGATTTAGACACTAAAAGTTAGGCATTATTGATACCTTTGAAAAAGCATCTGTAATGTTATACAATTATGTAATGTATTTGTTCATGAGCCTTTTTATTCTCTCAGTATATTTTGTGCTACTTGAAGCAAGGGGAGGGAATGTATTATTAAGCATTTATTTTTGAAATTACAGTGTAGCACACCATTATTGATACAATGGTGCTTATTATATGTTTGCGAGAGTCAAATTTAAATGTTTCCAAGAGTCAAATTTAAATGTTCCTGCCATCTCCTTCTAAAAATGGATGGGATTCATCCAAGAAGAAATTACTGACTTTGCTTATGATCATGGCAAATGTAGAAGATTCCACTTTACCTGTTTCCTAAACTCATTTCTTCTCATCACATATCTATAAAGCTCTGAAGATGAAAAAGTCCATCTTGGTAATATTAACTAATTGGTATTTAATTAAATTACTCTATTAGAGGCCATCCTCATTATAAACCTTAACATTCCAAAATAGATGAATTAGTTAATGATTTTTCACATTAGATAAGTATACTTTTATTTACAAATTATGGGGTCATTTGGGACTTTAGAAATATTGTTCAATTTGCAAAGTAAGTCTCTGTAAGAACTTTCATCCTCTAAAACATGAATATTTAACTAATTGATAAAACCTGGGGTTAGTTTTTGAGACTGAAAATCTTAGTGCTCTAAGATGTCTTGTCTACTTTTGGTTTCTAATTCCTTTCTCAGAAAGCATTCAGAACACTCAGAATCTGTACATACTTATGATGGGAAGGAAGGGGGAGGAGGAGGAACATTTAAACCCTACCCACTTTGTTGCTACCACTGCTTTCCAAGCGTTTCTCATAATAACCGAAAGCCTGCTTTAACAGCTGCTGAGACCCTCAGCCTTACTGAACCCAGTAGAATCTGCCTTCACAGTGAGTCACCAGAGTGATATATATGAACATGGAGTTTGTAGTCTTAATTTCAAGCGCCAGCTCTGTCCCTTACTGAGTTTAACATTTTGGGGAAATAATTCATTTTTATCTGATCCTCAGTTTCTTCATCTGTAAAAATGGGACTAAAAAGAGCACTTACCTCATAATATTGTGGGGAGCTTTCAATGAGTCAATGGCTACAAAAAGCACTTTGCAAATTATAAAACATAGTATTTATGAGTTTGTGTTTTGAAGTCAGGAGAGAGAGGAGAAACTTTCAAGGGGTTCTTCAGTTATTTGACTACTGCATACTTTTAAGGTCCAATGAAAAGCAAGAAAATGAAGAAAAATGTGGGTTTCAGAGTCTTCCAGGCCTGAGCTCCATGGTTCTGTTACTGGCATGCATTATTAGTAAGTTACTTCATTTTTATGATTTTTAATTTTCTTATCTGAAAAATGGGAAGAAAATTCTCTGCAGAGGGTATTTGTGAGGATCTAGCAATAAAGTAAAGGTGAAGTTCTAGCAGATTAATAATACACAGCTATTTTTACAAAGAAACTTTTTTGCTCCATGGTGGCAATTTATACCAAGCACTGTAGAAAACTTACTGCATTCATGATTAATAAAAAATAAAAGTAAAATAAAAACCAAAAGGTAAAAACAAGAAAAATGAAGATAAAAAGGAAAATTCTAAATATGGTGAACAGTATGTTTATAGTTTGTGAAGGAATAAACTGGACTTGAATTTAATGTGTTTCTATGACAATCAAATATTACTTTACCCTCTGATGAGAACATCAAACAAAAAGCAGATGAAATACAGAGCACATACTGGCATTCCTCTGGGGGAATTTGTGGGCTAGTCTTGTCTTTTGTATAAATGAAGGGCTGAGGGAGATAACTGGCTGACACATTTCATATTTTCAAGAAGATGAGGAAAAACTAGCTTGCTCCTCCCTTTGGAAGTAAAATGTCAAGCAAATAAATGGAAATGTGGCAATGCACCATGTGTGATTTGGGGCTGATTCACAGTCTCAGATGCATCCTGAGTTCAGGACAAGAGCTTGGCCATTTTCTTCCCTGAACCACAGTTGGACAAGTGTGCTTTTAAAGATAACTGTAATAAAATCTTATGTTTCAGGTCATAAACTGTTCACTGCAATGAACACTGGAGGAAGACATGGTTTTCCTCGTGCTTTTCTTGAAAGATCTCTCTTACGACTACCTCCTCAGGGTGGTCTCTGACCCCAACCCAGGGCCAGAGACCCACTCCCAAGCTGATTTAGGCACCCTCCTCTTCACACCCATCATATGTTCATCACTGCACAAAACACAAAGTATTAATGTTCTATGGCTTCTCTTTCCTTCATCAGAACACTAATTTTTTAGGGCACACACTAAATTCATTTTTATCTTTGTATTTCCAGATCCTAGCAAATAACCAAGCATGGGAGCTTTGTTAGAATTTACTAGATAAATGAATACATAGTTATATCAATGCTATCCTTCTTGGATATGTTGTGACTTCATTATTATCAGAGGCAAATTGTCAGAGAGAGAAACAGACAAGTATTATTAGGGATTATAATCATGATTTTAAAAAATCCCCTTTGAACACCCTTATGTGTAGAGAATTTGGAACATCTTTCTCAGCTCATTGGTAGTGTGGTATTCAAATACTAAAATTATCAGAAAATTAAGATGTGTCTTTCAATCAGCCTAACTTGAACTCTCAACCAGAGAATGCAGTAGGGTAAACAGACTTGAGATGGGAAGATGATGGTTTTTTATTAAGTCACTAGGGGATAGCAAAACTTAAACTCACAGGATATGTTGAGAATACTATGGAGGATTATATGTCAAAGTTACAGTTCAGTGCTGAGCACACAGATTATGCTTATTTCTGTTATTTCCTTACTCCCATTCCAGCTCACAATTTTTGCTGTATGTTTATTATATACCCTACACTGGAATTTGCAGTAGATAGTCTAAGACATCAAAAGCAGACCTGATTCATGGGCTGGCTCCATAGAAACTTCTGAAGAAACCAAAGATTCCTTTCATGCAAAAAGAGGGACCACCTTCTCCAAAGGTAAATCCAAGCTTAGAGAAGGTCTATCTCTGGTATCGTGTGGTAGCCTAGGCTTTGGAGATGTGAAGACCTGGGTTCATATTTGGATTCTGCCTTTTAACTAGCTGTTTATTCTCTGGTAGGTTATGCAAACTCTCTCTCAGTTTCTCCATCTCTAAAACAGTGTTCATTAATTATTTCTCATGGGATCATTATACAGATTAAATTAGAATTAAGCTCTGTGAGTCCTGGAATTATATTAATCTTATTCACTGCCCATGATCCTAGATCCTGGCACTGGACTCTACATATAGTAAATGCTTAATCCTGATGTCTGGAGTTAATGAAAAAATAGGTTTGTTTATATGAACATCTTTATGCCTAAACAAACTCATATTGAAACCCAAAGAGTCCTTATTGATACAGAAATTACTTCAACTCAGATGAAGCTGATAAGTATTTTTTCTCAGAATATTGCCTGTTGGTTTAATCACCTCCTTTGCCTTGCTCATAAATTGACCTTAGCCTCCATGCCAATTCCATATCTAACTTTAAATATTTTCCCATTTTAATGTTCATCTAAAAGGTTATCTACTAAAATAAACTTTTTTTTCTCTCCATCATCTTAATGTATCCATGTATAGTAAATCAATCTCTCCTTTGCCTTTCCCAATCCTCCACCAAAAGCTGCTACATAATCACCACTACACTTTGTACAGAGTTCGTTGTTATACAGACTATAGAGTCTGTACAGACTGTAATTATACAGTCTATACAATATTGCAATTATATGCTTGCTTGCTTATCCCCTACTCCAGGGGTCCCCAACCTCTGCGATCTAATGCCTGATGAGCTGAGGTGGAGCTGATGTAATAATAATAAAAATAAAGTTCACAATAAATATAATGTGCTTGAACTATCCCAAAACCATCACCCCACCCTGGTCCGTGGAAAAATTGTCTTCCACGAAACCAGTCCCTGGTGCCAAAAAGGTTGAGGACCACTGCTCTACTCTATACTATTTTATTTTTCTAATGGTCCAGAATTTGTTAATCCCAGTACTCTAGGCTTGACTGTTGATAAAAGTTTAGTGACTGAAGTTTTCCTAGGAGACTACAGTTTTTTCCAGGACAAAGTCTTGATGCTTTTCATATTTTTAAAGGTCAAAAAACAAACCCAAAAAACAGTCACTATGGCAAAACCTGCTAGTTGTCCTCAAATATCTGTTCTCTCTTTCTTCCATGGAAATAGAAAACTAAGTTTGAACAGAGTAGAAGGGTAGCCAAACTAAAACTACATTTCTTATCTTCCACTGTAAAGTAAGCCCATGTGATTGAGTTCTGTCCAGTAGGTTAGCAAAATTGTCATGTTGTAGTTCCCAAGAAATTCTTTAAAAGACATCTCCAAGTACATTTTATGCATTATTCTTTACCCCTTCCTTAATATTGCTGCCTGGAACATGAATAAGATGGCTGGAGACCTAGCTGTCATTTTAGCCCATGAGACAATCTTAGGGTGGAGTAGTGAGCTAGATGGAGCTGTAGTCTCCTCCTGGAATAGAGCTGCTATGCCATTCTGGATGGCATATAAAGTATTTTACACTGTGAAAGATAATTTTTTTTTCCTTAAGCCACTCTTATCCTCACAACTCAGAAGCAAACTCATAGCCTGTGCTCAAACAATTTTTCCTGCACTGACTTATTTTTAGAGTTGGTTCTTATCCATACACCTTTAATGGTCATAGTTCCTGGAAATTTTTAGGAATAGAGTAGAGATTTGGCTTCCAAATAGTCCTTTAGAAGAATGTAGCCATGAAAGTATAGCCCAAGAAATAATCAAAATATTGGAATTAATCAAAACAAAACGCTATATTTTCTACTATGTGATCAATAGTATGCCATAGGGATAGAAGACAAAAAGTGAAATCAGTTTTATACTTTCCCACACCCCCCAAGGCACAGTCAGTTGAGGAATAAAAATATAGATAGTCACAAAATCATCTCTAAGTCTGCTATCTTGTGGGATACAGACTAAATATACTGGGATTCAGAGAAGGAAAACAGAATTTAGGTCTTTGCTAATCAAGGGAAAGATTTAGTGGGGGATCTTTGGGTGAAGAAAATGCAGGATACAACATGTAGATTACCAATATGGATGTGTATGGTGTCACCCTGTCTTTTCTGTACACATGCAGATGCTTTTTGATACACCCTGGTGTTCTTTGACATATACAGAGTCCACATTCTTCTAACTGTAGCACTCAGGCAGCTTTGACCAACCATTTTAATATTCTATATGAACCTATTTGCCAACTCTGATGTAGATTATTCTGAGAAGTGAAAGAGCATAAGCAAAGATCTGGAGATAGAAATCAAGAAAGCATGTTTAAAGAATATGGCTAGATATGAGTAGGGAATATATTCTAGAAAAGGGAGTGGTGATACTACCTCTAGAGATGGGGGTGTTTATGTCCTTGGAATCTATGAGGCAATCCTGGAAACATTTTTTTTTTCCTCAAGATAGGCCATGAACTCTTTCATCCCATTTTTGACGAATGATTTTTAGTAACCTCCTCGTGATCCCTAAGGAGCTTATAATTTACAATCTAGATGTGAAAACACATATACTATCTCTAACAAAGTATAGTAAGAACTATAGTAGAAGTATGTTCAGAATACAGTGGGAGTAGAGAAATAAGAACCTCTGAATCTATCTGAAGAGTAGTTAGGAGGGAGTGAAAAACCAGTGACTATGTCTGAGGCAAAAGTAGTTCACAAAAAAGAAGGTATTCTAAGAAGAAGGAACAATAGCAGAAAGAAAAAAAAAACTCTTGAAAATGTTTGGTATTGTTAACTATCAGGACGTAATCTCAGGTGGATAGAGAGTAAGCCACATACAATAGTATGGAGAAGGAAAGAATTAGACCAGATGGGATTTTTTTTTTTTTTAGCACAAACTTGCTCTCATAGAAATTTGCTTTTTTATCTATGGGTGACCAGGCTTGGCTTTGAAAATTGTAAGGGCAAAAACACTCCACCTTGCCACTTTTGGGGGCAGTCTGTTTTACTTTCCAATAATTCAAATCAGTATAAAATTAAAATCATCATCTTCATTATCATTATTGGACTTAAATATACCTACCTACAACTTGGTAGAGTACAAATATTTGGACATTGGTGCTAAATAAGCTGATTCACATCTCAGCTCTACTACTTAGCTATGTATTCCTTTTTTAGTTGCTTGACATCTCAGAACCGCTTATCTCAACTATTAAATATAGAGATATATACAATTATATTCCACATATAGTCCTGTATTTGAGTAAATAAGATTCTATAAATATTATAAAAAGAACCCAGCACACAGTGGGTTCTAAACAACTGTTAGTTTCCCCTGTTCCATCTTCCTTCAAGTCTCATTGCAGGATCTTTTGATCAGCTACTAATATTACTACATTATCTTTTTTTTTAGTTCATCACACAGTCTATTTTCCAATACAGAGATGATATGCAAAAGAGTTTTCTTTGTGCTTTTGCACAGGGTTGTAAGACGTTTAAATTAAGTCATCAGCATCTTGTCATAGCTACTGCTCTTCAAATAATTAAACCTCTGGCTCAGCTGGTGGCTATGCTTTTGAGTAATTATTTTATTCATTGGCACTGTTTTTAATAGCTTGTTACACGTTACAAGGAGAATCCATCCCGATAAATTTAAATGAAATACTTTATGACAAGACCAATAAATAGACAGAAGCAAGCTGGTTCAAAATGATAATTAACATATTATTGACTCCCTCAGTAAGAGTTGGGTTTTTCATGATAAAGATACTATCTGGATTCTGTTTGGAGTCCTAAACATCTAATTAATTCTTTACTTTGGCTATCAAAATAATGCAGATTTCAAAGCATGCATTTCCTATGTTTAAAAATGAAGGAGCCCTCGCTTGCAATATCTAACTTTTTATTTACTGCCACACTTTGCAGACTTAGGACATAATGTAGGTGTTGATAGAAAAATCATCTCCAATAATTATTACAGTAGAACTTGCCTTTCCAGTGAAGGACATTTTATCTTTCAAATATCAACTTAAACTTTGTCTCTATTGTAAAACTTTCCCTGAAACCTCCTCACCTCCTGCCAGGTCAGACCCACATTCTCCAGTGTTGGTTACCTCTACCCTGCCCCATTTAGATCTCTCTCACAGTGCCTGTGATATTATGTTTTGATTTTGATTTACATCCTTGTCACCTTTTACTAGACTCTGAAATCCATAAGGGAAAAGACAGTTTAAAATTCACATCTTATTTCTGACAACTAGAAAAATTCTGGGGCAATGAAAGTGTCTATATTTCACATAAATACATTTTCCTATTTTCAAGTCAACATGTACTAATTGTTGTTGGCTGCTCCATTATATAATATTGCTCTAGAATAAGGTTGGAAGATTAAACTAGATACTCAGTCAAATTTGAATGTCAGATAAACAAAGAATAATTGTTTAGTAAAAGGATGTCCAAGGTACTGCATTCAAATTGAACTGGGCATCCAGTATTATTTGCTAAATTTGGCAATCTTTTCTAGAGGCAGAGAAAATTTGTATGATTTAGGTGAAAGAACACTTTTAGATATTTTAGATATTTTGATGAAAGAACACTTTTAGCAATGTATTTAACTCCATTTTACCAAAGAGAAGTCTCCCTGTTTCATGGAAGATTTCCTAAATCCCTCTGCAATGAAAGGGAATGCTAAAGACAGCTTTGCTTTACTCAGGCAATCGATGCCAATGCACTATTTAGGAGGAATTGTGTAGAATTTAGAACAAATCTGTAATCAGACTGACATAACATAACATGGATACTCTTATTCCAAATTTGAGCAAATAGATAAGAATGGAAATGCAAACTAAGTGAATCTCTCTCTTTCACAGATCTAAATGGCAAGCTGCTTTCTGTTCCACCACCAACTTTACTTCTCTCCATGTCTCCTTTACTACTATATACTAATACCAACAATTGAAATGTTTATAAATATTCAAATAAGTGCTCAAGACACTTTTACAACTTAAATTTGTAATAACTATGTAATTATTAATGATATTTACCTTTCCCCAATTAATTTGTAAAAAGGAACTCATCACTTCTGGAGCCAGAACTTCCATTTTGGAGAGGAATCATTGTTTAAAAGGTTTTCCATTAATATTAGGTAGAATGTTGCTTTCCTATAACCTCTATCTGTAATACCTAGTTATGATTTTTGGAACTACAAACAGTGATGTTTCTCCCCATATGGCATCACTTCAAATAACTCAAGATATTTATCTTCTGGACCCACATATCCTAAAATGTACTTCTCTATAGGTCAAGGTGCTCTCTTCAACTCTTTCTAATACAGCACAAGTTAGAGACACTTTTCCATCTCTGCATCCATTTCGAAGTATTGGCTCCATGAGGAACAGACCCTGTCTTGGCATTATTTTATCTCCAATATCTAGCAGAGTACCTGATATATTATGGAGGCTCAATAAGTATTTGTAACATACATGAATAAATCTTGCCTCTCTTGGCTTAGATCCTTAAAAGTGAAATGAAATCTCTATGAGTCAATAAGTCACATGATCAGATTTAAATGGCATTCATTCATTTACTCATTCACTTAACAAAAATTTTTTGAGCACTTAAACTCTCTTTCTGATGAGGTCTGTCTCCTGCTGAGTATGGTGGAAAATAAGAGAGACAAGTCTTCTACCTCAAAGAGATGATGCCTCCCATCATCAGTCCTCTGTGATTCTCCTAATGCAGTCAAAATTCACAGTTACATTTTAAGACTAATTAAGTATCTTAGTCAACTGAGCCCATAGCTATTTTTCATGCTGATTGCTCTAAATCCAGGATTCCATACTCCTTATCCAACTAACTTTCTCTAATTCATTCATTTTGTTTTGTTTTGTTTTTAAACCAAGTACTTCAATTTGCATTGCTTTTATGCCTACAGAATATATTTTAGCTAGAAATTTATCTCAAATTTTAGCCTGTAAAATTATTTTTGGAGTTTAGCCACAATATTCCTATTTTTCCTTAGCAAATATCATCTTTGTCCTCTGTGTTCTTCCACAGAGCTGGAAAGAAACAAAAACCAAAGAAAAAAAAAACAAAAAACCATAACATGTCCTAGCTCTCTTTTCCCTGTTGTTCCCATGGTTTCTCTGTTCATCTGAAGGTTCGATAGTCAGACACTCCTTTTGTGTATCTAGCTTCTCTTTATACCACATCATGATGTTATACCTGAAAGTTTATGTCAGACAAATGTGAATTCAAATTCAGGCACAGAAAAGAAAAAAGGCATCAAAGACACGGAGATCACCTTCCTCCCCACGGATACACCAGAAATACAGCTACACGTGGAACAACTCCTACAGAACACATACTGAACGCTGGCAGAAGACCCCAGACCTCCTAAAAGGCAAGAAACTCCCCGCATACCTGGGTAGGGCAAAGCGGAGAGATTCCCGCACACAGGATCGGTGCCGAGCGGCACTCACCAGCCCGAGAGGCTTGTCTGCTCGCCCGCCGGGGTGGGCGGCACTGGAAGCTGAGGCTCGGGCTTCGGTCAGAGCGCAGGGAGAGGACTGGGGCTGGCTGCGAGAACTCAGCCTGAAGGGGGCTAGCGTGCCACAGCTAGCCGGGAGGGAGTCCGGGAAAACTCTGGAGCTGCTGAAGAGGCAAGAGACTTTTTCTTCCCTCTTGGTTTCCTGGTGCGCGAGGAGAGGGGATTAAGAGCGCTACTTAAAGAGGCTCCACAGACGGGCGCGAGTTGCGACTGAAAGAGCAGAGCCCAGTGACGGGCGTGGGATGCTGGGGCTGCTGCTGACACCGCCAAGAAGCCTGTGTGCGAGCGCAGGTCACCGTCCACACCGCCCTTCCGGGAGCCTGTGCAGCCCGCCACTGCCGGGGTCCCGGGATCCAGGGGCGGCTTCCCTGGGAGAACGCACGGCACGCCACATGCTGGTGGAACATCACGCTGACCTCTGCCACTGCAGGCTCGCCCCGCACTCCGTGCCCCTCCCTCCCGCCCAGCCTGAGTGAGCCAGAGTCCCCGAAGAGGCTGCTCCTTTAACCCTGTCCTGCTGAGCAAAGAACAGAGGCCCTCCGGCGACCTACACGCAGAGGTGGTGCCAAATCCAAAGCTGAGACCCAGGAGCTATGAGAACAAAGAAGAGAAAGGGAAACCTCTCCCAGCAGCCTCAGAAGCAGCGGATTAAAGCTCCACAATCAACTTGATGTACCCTGCATCTGTGGAATACATGAATAGACAACAAATCATCCCAAATTGAGGAGCCAGGAGTCAGTGCTGTGCCTCTGAGGTGGGAGAGCCAACTTCAGGGCACTGGTCCACAAGAGACCTCCCAGCTCCACATAATATCAAATGGCGAAAATCTTCCAGATATCTCCATCTCAACACCAGCACCCAGCTTCACTCAATGACCAGCAAGCTACAGTGCTGGACACCCTATGCCAAACAACTAGCAAGACAGGAACACAATGCCACCCATTAGCAGAGAGGTGGCCTAAAATCATAAAAAGTCCGCAGACACCCCAAAACACACCACCAGATGTGGACCTGCCCACCAGAAAGACAAGATCCAGCCTCATCCACCAGAACACAGGCACTAGTCCCCTCCACCAGGAAGCCTACACAACCCACTAAACCAACCTTAGCCACTGGGGACAGACACCAAAAACAACGGGAACTACGAACCTGCAGCCTGCAAAAAGGAGACCCCAAACACAGTAACATAAGCAAAATGAGAAGACAGAAAAACACACAGCAGGAGAAGGAGCAAGATAAAAACCCACCAGACCTAACAAATGAAGAGGTAATAGGCAGTCTACCTGAAAAAGAATTCAGAATAATGACGGTAAAGATGATCCAAGATTCTATTTCCAAGATCCAAAATCTTGGAAATAGAATAGACAAAATGCAAGAAACAGTTAACAAGGACCTAGAAGAACTAAAGATGAATCAAGCATCGATTAAAAACACAATACATGAAATAAAAAATACTCTAGATGGAATCAATAGCAGAATAACTAAGGCAGAAGAACGGATAAGTGACCTGGAAGATAAAATAGTGGAAATAACTGCTGCAGGGCAAAATAAAGAAAAAAGAATGAAAAGAACAGAGGACAGTCTCAGAGATCTCTGGGACAACATTAAACACACCAACATTCGAATTACAGGGGTTCCAGAGGAAGAAGAGAAAAAGAAAGGGACTGAGAAAATATTTGAAGAGATTATAGTTGAAAACTTCCCTAATATGGGAAAGGAAATAGTTAATCAAGTCCAGGAGGCACAGAGAGTCCCATACAGAATAAATCCAAGGAGAAATACACCAAGACACATATTAATCAAACTGTCAAAAATTAAACACAAAGAAATCATATTAAAAGCAGCAAGGCAAAAACAACAAATAACACACAAGGGAATCCCCATCAGGATAACAGCTGATCTCTCAGCAGAAACGCTACAAGCCAGAAGGGAGTGGCAGGACATAATTAAAGTGATGAAGGAGAAAAACCTGCAACCAAGATTACTCTACCCAGCAAGGATCTCATTCAGATTTGATGGAGAAATTAAAACGTTTACAGACAAGCAAAAGCTGAGAGAGTTCAGTACCACCAAACCAGCTTTACAACAAATGCTAAAGGAACTTCTCTAGGCAAGAAACACAACAGAAGGAAAAGACCTACAATAACGAACCCAAAACAATTAAGAAAATGGGAACAGGAACATACATATCGATAATTACCTTAAATGTAAATGGACTAAATGCTCCCACCAAAAGACACAGATTGGCTGAATGGATACAAAAACAAGACCCATATATATGCTGTCTACAAGAGACCCACTTCAGACCTAGAGACACATACAGACGGAAAGTAAGGGGATGGAAAAAGATATTCCATGCAAATGGAAATCAAAAGAAAGCTGGAGTAGCAATTCTCATATCAGACAAAATAGACTTTAAAATAAAGACTACTAGAAGAGACAAAGAAGGACACTACATAATGATCAAGGGATCGATCCAAGAAGAAGATATAACAATTGTAAATATTTATGCACGAAACATAGGAGCACCTCAATACCTAAGGCAAATACTAACAGCCATAAAAGGAGAAATCGACAGTAACACAATCATAGTAGGGGACTTTAACACCCCACTTTCACCAATGGACAGATCATCCAAAATGAAATTAAATAAGGAAACACAAGCTTTAAATGATACATTAAACAAGATGGACTTAACTGATATTTATAGGACATTCCATCCAAAAACAACAGAATACACATTTTTCTCAAGTGCTCATGGAACGTTCTCCAGGATAGACCATATCTTGGGTCACAAATCAAGCCTTGGTAAATTTAAGAAAATTGAAATTGTATCAAGTATCTTTTCCGACCACAATGCTATGAGACTAGATATCAATTACAGGAAAAGAGCTGTAAAAAATACAAACACATGGAGGCTAAACAATACACTACTTAATAACAAAGTGATCACTGAAGAAATCAAAGAGGAAATTAAAAAATACCTAGAAACAAATGACCATGGAGACACGACGACCCAAATCCTATGGGATGCAGCAAAAGCAGTTCTAAGAGGGAAGTTTATAGCAATACAATCCCACCTTAAGAAACAGGAAACATCTCGAATAAACAACCTAACCTTGCACCTAAAGCAATTAGAGAAAGAAGAACAAAAACATCCCAAAGTTAGCAGAAGGAAAGAAATCATAAAAATCAGATCAGAAATAAATGAAAAAGAAATGAAGGAAATGATAGCAAAGATCAATAAAACTAAAAGCTGGTTCTTTGAGAAGATAAACAAAATTGATAAACCATTAGCCAGACTCATCAAGAAAAAAAGGGAGAAGACTCAAATCAATAGACTTAGAAATGAAAAAGGAGAAGTAACAACTGACACTGCAGAAATACAAAAGATCATGAGAGATTACTATAAGCAACTCTATGCCAATAAATTGGACAACCTGGAAGAAATGGACAAATTCTTATAAATGCACAACCTGCCAAGACTGAATGAGGAAGAAATAGAACATATGAACAGACCAATCACAAGCACAGAAATTGAAACTGTCATAAAAAATCTTCCAACAAACAAAAGCCCAGGACCAGATGGCTTCACAGGCGAATTCTATCAAGCATTTAGAGAAGAGCTAACACCTATCCTTCTCAAGCTCTTCAAAAATATAGCAGAGGGAGGAACACTCCCAAACTCATTCTACGAGGCCACCATCACCTTGATACCAAAACCAGACAAGGATATCACAAAGAAAGAACACTACAGGCCAATATCACTGATGAACATAGGTGCAAAAATCCTCAACAAAATACTAGCAAACAGAATCCAACAGCACATTAAAAGGATCATACACCATGATCAAGTGGGGTTTATTCCAGGAATGCAAGGATTCTTCAATATACGCAAATCAATCAACGTGATACAGCATATTAAGAAATTGAAGGAGAAAAACCATATGATCATCTCAATAGATGCAGAGAAAGCTTTCGACAAAATTCAACACCCATTTATGATAAAAACCCTGCAGAAAGTAGGCATAGAGGGAACTTTCCTCAACATGATAAAGGCCATATATGACAAACCCACAGCCAGCATCGTCCTCAATGGTGAAAAACTGAAACCATTTCCACTAAGATCAGGAACAAGACAAGGTTGCCCACTCTCACCACTCTTATTCAACATAGTTTTGGAAGTTTTAGCCACAGCCATCAGTGAAGAAAAGGAAATAAAAGGAATCCAAATCGGAAAAGAAGAAGTAAAGCTGTCACTGTTTGCAGATGACATGATACTATACATAGAGAATCCTAAAGATGCTACCAGAAAAGTACTAGAGCTAATCAATGAATTTGGTAAAATAGCAGGAGACAAAATTAATGCACAGAAACCTCTGGCATTCCTGTACACTAATGATGAAAAATCTGAAACTGAAATTAAGAAAACACTCCCATTTACCATTGCAACAAAAAGCATAAAATATCTAGGAATAAACCTACCTAAGGAGACAAAAGACCTGTATGCAGAAAATTATAAGACACTGATGAAAGAAATTAAAGATGATACAAATAGATGGAGAGATGTACCATGTTCTTGGATTGGAAGAATCAACATTGTGAAAATGACTCTACTACCCAAAGCAATCTACAGAGTCAATGCAATCCCTATCAAACTACCACTGGCATTTTTCACAGAACTAGTACAAAAAATTTCACAATTTGTATGGAAACACAAAAGAACCTGAATAGCCAAAGCAATCTTGAGAACGAAAAATGGAGCTGGAGGAATCAGGCTCCCTGACTTCAGACTATACTACAAAGCTACAGTCATCAAGACAGTATGGTACTGGCACAAAAACAGAAAGATAGATCAATGGAACAGGATAGAAAGCCCAGAGATAAACCCACGGACATATGGTCACCTTATCTTTGATAAAGGAGGCAGGAATGTACAGTGGAGAAAGGACAGTCTCTTCAATAAGTGGTGCTGGGAAAACTGGACAGGGACATGTAAAAGTATGAGATTAGATCACTCCCTAACACCATACACAAAAATAAGCTCAAAATGGATTAAAGACCTAAATGTAAGGCCAGAAACTATCAAACTCTTAGAGGAAAACATAGGCAGAACACTCTATGACATAAATCACAGCAAGATCCTTTTTGACCCACCTCCTAGAGACATGGAAATAAAGACAAAAATAAACACATGGGACCTAATGAAACTTAAAAGCTTTTGCACAGCAAAGGAAACCATAAACAAGACCAAAAGACAACCCTCAGAATGGGAGAAAGTATTTGCAAATGAAGCAACTGACAAAGGATTAATCTCCAAAATTTATAAGCAGCTCATGCAGCTCAATAACAAAAAAACAAACAACCCAATCCAAAAATGGGCAGGAGACCTAAATAGACATTTCTCCACAGAAGATATACAGATTGCCAACAAACACATGAAAGGATGCTCAACATCTTTACTCATTAGAGAAATGCAAATCAAAACTACAATGAGATATCATCTCACACCAGTCAGAATGGCCATCATCAAGAAATCTAGAAACAATAAATGCTGGAGAGGGTGTGGAAAAGAGGGAACACTCTTGCACTGCTGGTGGGAATGTGAGTTGGTACAGCCACTATGGAGAACGGTATGGAGGTTCCTTAAAAAACTACAAATAGAACTACCATATGACCTAGCAATCCCACTACTGGGCATATACCCTGAGAAAACCAAGAGACATGTACCAAAATGTTCATAGCAGCCCTATTTACAATAGCCCAGAGATGGAAACAACCTAAGTGTCCATCATCGGATGAATGGGTAAAGAAGATGTGGCACACATATACAATGGAATATTACTCAGCCATAAAATGAAATGAAATTGAGGTATTTGTAATGAGGTGGATGGACCTAGAGTCTGTCATGCAGAGTGAAGTAAGTCAGAAAGAGAAAGACAAATACTGTATGCTGACACATATATACGGAATTTTAGAAAAAAAAATATCATGAAGAACATAGGGTTAAGACAGGAATAAAGACACCGACCTACTAGAAAATGGACTTGAGGATATGGGGAGGGGGAAGTGTAAGCTGTGACAAAGTGAAAGAGTGGCATGGACATATATACACTACCAAACGTAAGGTAGATAGCTAGTGGGAAGCAGCCGCATAGCACAGGGAGATCAGCCCGTTGTTTTGTGACCGCCTGGAGGGGTGGCATAGGGAGGGTGGGAGGGAGACGCAAAAGGGAGGGGATATGGGAACATATGTATATGTATAACTGATTAAATTTGTTATAAAGCAAAAAAAAAAAATTCAGGCACAAATGTTACTCTCTTTGTGTATGTAACATTAGGGGTTGTATAACCTAGATTTCTCTGTCTCTTTATGTATGTAAAACAGAGGATATTAATACCATTAGCACAGTGATATGTGAAGATTCAATGAGAAATAGTATAGTAAGTACCTGCCAGAGTTTCTTGTATATAGTAGGCATTAAATATCTACCAGGACTTTCCCTCTGCCTAAGTGCTTTCTATGTCACTCCTCTCCACAACACTTGCATTTTAAGCTATTATCAGAGAAAATTTACTCGTGGTATGATGTATTATCCAAGTAGATCTTCCCCTGAGCTCCACTCCCTAATCCTCTCCCAGTATGGCTGAGATATGCATGACTCTCTAGATACTGGAGTGAAAAGTTAATCAAGAGCAATTGTATCTGGAACAGAGCCTTTCAAGAGATTTCAATTCACCTCTGTTTGCTCATGGTATATGAGATTTAGATCTGTACAGAATTTGGTGTGGGATATCGTTTGTGAGATATTGTGAATTATAATGAGAAATATATATTTGGTCTTGTCTTGTTTCTGGCACAGAGCTCTTAAAACCCTTGGAATTTCCTAAGTGATAAGAGTCATAAAATGTCTTGATATTTATAACAAACCCCTTTCAACCACTACTGAGTTTATGTTAATGAAATGACTTTTGAAAAACATTTAAGGATGGGGGCCCTTTACCAGGAGAACAAATCATGGGATTAGAGAGGTGGAACTTTCAGCCCTCCTCCCTCCCCCCACTCCCACCCCCACCTCCCAACCAGGAGAAGAGAGGAGCTGGAAATTGAATTCAATCACCAAGGACCAATGATTTAATCAATCATGCCTATGAAATGAATTCTCCATAAAAACCCAAAATGATGGGTTCAGAAAGCTTCCTTGTTGGTGAACACCTGGACATGTGGGGAGGGAAGCACATCCAAACTGGGCAGGGAAGCTCTGCATCCCTTCCCACATATCTGTTCTATATATTTTTTCCATCTGGCTGTTTTTGAGTTGTATCCTTTTATAATAAACACTCTAGAAAGTAAAATGTTTTCTTAAGTTCTGCGAGCTGCTCTAGAAAATTAATTGAACCCAAAGGAGGGGTCATTGGAACCTCCAGTCTATAGCAAGGTGACAACCTGGATTTGCAATAGGCATCTGAATTGGGGGTGGGGAGCTGCCTAATGAGACTGAGCCCTTAGCTTGTGGGTTCTGAGGCTATCTCCAGGTAGATATTGTTAAAATTGAATTAAACTGTAGGACATGCAGCTGTTGTCACAGAATTGCTTGATATATGGAAAACCTAACCATCTTGTGTCAGAAGTGGAATAGTGTTGTCATAGAATTTTGAGAGCAGAGGACACACAAGAAGAATGTGTTTTCCCCCTACACTTTGCCATTTATTAGCTATGCATGTCAGTCAAGTGTCTACATCTCTCTTAGTTTTTCTTTTTCTCTTAAAAAAAGAGACTTAATAATATCAAATTTCCATGATGATTTTGATGGTTAAATTTGATGCCATGTGTAAAGTGTTTGATGGATTTCTTGATCACTGCACATGTTTCATAAATGTCTGTTTCCTCCCTAATTCTGGAGTCCCACTCATTTTAATGATTTTACTCATCCAAGGAAAAATTAAAGTATCCTTAACTCCTTCCAACAACATCCTGAACTCCAGGAACATCCATTGTCTATACTTCATGATAGCACCTTAACACATTCTTCTTCCTCACCTTCACCCCATCTATTTTTAGTTTTGCAATGGACTATTTGCTTTTTATTTTTCTCTATTTGTTCCATATACAATAATATGCCCTGTAAGATAGTAAGTAGAAACTTTGGTAGAGACAGCGAGCCCACATGCAGTGATTCTTGCTCCCCTCAAGGGTGGAGTTATGGTAGGCAAGTGTCTACTCAATCAGGGGCTACATTTCCTGCCTCCCTCTGTACCTAGACAGGACCCCGTGATTAGTACTAGCCAAAATGATATGAGTTGAAGCAAGGTACATCACTTCTAACCAATGCAGTCAAAAAGCAAGTTTGCTTTTGCTGTAGTCTCTTCCCCTATTTGCTGGCTGAATAGAGAAAGACCCTAGTGTCTACTGGAGAGTAGAGCCAGGAAGACACTTGGGTCCCTGAGTGCCACCTAACTAGGAGCAATATATCAAACTATGATAAGTAAAAAATAAACGTAGATTATTTCAAGCCACTGGAAATTTAAAGGTTTTCTGTTTGTGCAGCTAGAATTACTTTTATTAATGCAGATATCATGTCTTTTTCATATTATGGACACACGGTAGATGTGCCAGAGTTATCATTTGACGTATTCTTTTTTGGAACATGTGGTTCTTTCTATCCATTAGAACCTTGATTTAATGATAGGAAGATAATCTGGTAACTCCTTCATGTTCTTCTCCTGCTGAGAACTCACCCATCTAAAGTGCCTAATTTTCAACAAATTTCCTTTGTTCTTGTATGTCCCAGCCAGGATACCTGATTCTTTCTAAGTCTTTTCCCTATAGCTGACACCTCAACATAGAATTTTGTTCATCATGACCCATGTCTGTGGCAGAGGAAAAAAGAAATCAGCTGGAAGAGTTAAAGGGGTTTCAAAATAGGGCCCAAATATGCATTAAATCTGCAGCAGCCCTTGGCAGGCTGTCAGCTGCAATGTGAAGGGAGAGTCCTGAGACCTTACATTAGAAGACCAAGTTCTATCCCTGAACCATTCACTTTCAACCTGTGGGACCCAACACAAGTTACTAAACTTCTGCGACTTAGTTTCTTCATGTATAAAATTGGAACAATGCCCATTAAGATTAATGAAATAATGGAATAGGATATTTCCTTTATAAATCCTAGCAAATAGTAATTTTTCAATGCATCTTGGCCCTTTTTCTCCCTTCACGTGGTTACTGAGGAATAAATTGAGAATACATAAGAACAAAGCCTTAGAAGAATAACAGGCACACAGAATCCATGTACATATTTATTCCCTTCCTCTTTGTATCCAAAAGGGGTCAAAGTATAGAGTGTAGGTTTTGTGCTTTATTCAAAATATGTCTAGAAGCCTGCAGAGATTCCAGGATTCAAATGACCAGGAGACTGCAGACAGGTTTTATAAAACCTATCTCCCACTGAACTTCAAAATGCATTGTAAAGCTTAATTCTAACTACGTTTTGCAGTAATCATTACCTTATGAGAATATGCACTAATATGTCAAAATTTTTAAGAATATAATTATGGTTTAGGAAAATCTCATGATTAAGTCAGTGGGCTAAAATTATTTCAGTTAATGAGGTTGGAAAGAAGTAATCACAGTCCTTAACACCAGTAATTTTGTCGATCCCATATAGAAACTTCAAGTTAGGTCTCATGATTATACACAGTTGATTAGCTTGTTGTCTATCCATGCTACCCAATATGCTGAGAAACAGATGAAGCTGTCACGGCCAAGTCTACTATTCTAATATATTAGACCCTGTAAACATCAATAGCTTGCAGTTATGATTAATCATGGATTGGTTTCACAGATTGTCAAAATGTATATGGTGAAAAGGCTCTTTTCTCAAAACCAGTAAAGAAATCACAATTTCTGATAATCTTTTTTTTCTCTCCTGGAGAGAAAAATATAGACATTGATATCAGAAACAAGGGAGGCTTTTGTCACTGGAGTATTTTCTTTGTGCAAAGTATTCTATAGAAATAATTTCTCTGCAGAGAAATATTTTTTTTCAAAACTTTCTATTGGGGCCTCCCTGGTGGCGCAAGTGGTTGAGAGTCCGCCTGCCGATGCAGGGGATACGGGTTCGTGCCCCGGTCTGGGAGGATCCCATATGCCGCGGAGCGGCTGGGCCCGTGAGCCATGGCCGCTGAGCCTGCGCGTCCGGAGCCTGCACGTCCGGAGCCTGTGCTCCGCAACGGGGGAGGCCACAACAGTGAGAGGCCCGCATACCGCAAAAAAAAAAAAAAAAAAACTTTCTATTGGATTTATCAAGATAACTGCTTTCTTTTTTGAAATATGAAACACTAACAGCCATATGCATTTTAACTCTATTGACAAAAAAGTAATGTGCTTTCTGGAACCCAATTAATGGGGATAATCACTTTAAGATAAATAAAATATCTATATGAAAGCATTATAAAAATCTGAATGACTTTTTTTTCACAAAACTTGAGAAAGCTATTTTGTCTCTGGATTGTATGCAATGAGCAATGTCATAAAAAGTGCCTGGATGGTTTTCTTGCCCCAGAATAAAATAAAGAGAAAAAGAAAGAAAGAGAAAGTTACATCTGAAATTTCAGTGCCCTTTTATTAATTTCTCAATACCCTCAACTATAAAATGGGATTCTACTACAAGTCATGCTTTGAGCATCAAATGAGGTAGTTAACAGATTTGTTATCATCATCATCATCATCATAAGGTTAATATGTATCCATATTTTAGATTCAGTGTTTTAAAATCACAAACTCAAAATTCTTCTTGGTAGCCATGTATAGAAATTGCATCTATAGAATTATTAATAAGTAATTACCTTTAAGAATAGAAATTGGCTAATCATATTGCAAAAAGTCACATCTGCTGTCTAGTCTCCAGCAATAAAACAGCTCATAATCCAGTAAGTAAAAATAAATGATAATTAGCATGAAAAGACGTTTTATTCTTTACAAAGTGGTTTCATTTACAATATTTCACTTGACTCTAAAAACTAACATGCAAAATCACTATTATTACCAAGCCCATTTTACTGATAAAGATCATTGACTAATTTGAACACTCAGAGATAACAGATGCCATTACCAAAGATTCAACTTGAGTTGTCTGACTCCTGAACTCCAAATTCCATTTGTGAACACCATTGAAGAAGTCTGAAAGGTCCTAATCACTACTGAATTCTTGAAATGCTCTGTTTTGCAAATATCCTAGAGTCTAGCCCATGTATAAAAGAGAAAGAAGAAAAGTAGACAAATGGTAGGCTCTCTCTTTGAGGTGGCCTCAGGGATGCTTGCCATTTTTATTAAAAACAAAGAAACAAAATCCCTGCTGTTTGGTGACTCTGCATACTTCTCCAGTGCATTCTCTGTAATTCTAATCCGGGGTACTCTTCAATTCTGTGCAACCCCTGCAAATGTGTGCATACTTACCAGCTTTTGATCAGTGTGGTAGGCAGTCAGTACAGGGAGATGGGCAGCCACCTTGTTTGGTATCTGGGTTATGTACATGTGTGTCTCTCTGACTGAACTGGTTACCTCACTGGCTTTCAATTACTTGCACAGATTTTGTTTGTTTTTCATCATATTCGTTGTTCAGTCTGAATTAACTGCTACTTTGGCTGATTTGCTTTACTTATAACACAGATGATTTTACTTTAACATCCATGTTGGTAAATGTCCTCAATACTTCCCCCATCCTAGAATAAAAGAAAAGGTAGGAAAGTTTGTGCAAGAGAAGGAAATGTATGTTTACTGAGTGATTTTACCATTCAAAGGACTTTTTTTCTTATCTTATTTAATCCTCATAATGCCTCTGTAAATTGGGTGTCACTATTCCCGTTTTATCTGAAGAAACTTAGAGAAAAAATGACGCAGTCAAAAGGTATATATTTAGTTAACACATAATAAGCATCTACTTTGTGTCAGCTGTGGTGTTAGTCAGTGAACATAATGGCATATAGAAGAGATATAGCCGATAAGCAACAGATGGGGCTCTGAACGCGAAGTCCTCTGGTATCAAAGCGCAGACTCCTTCCAAATCAGAAGCATTCATTTTTTAATGCTTGCCATTGCATAGCATGCTGTCATACACATAGTAGATGCTCTATAAAGAGTGAACTTAATGATTATTTTCCAAAATCTGATTATTAAACAAGGAGCGCTTTCTTGAGTTTGCAGAGGATGAGTTCAGACTGAGCTAGCACAGAAAAATGAATTGAACAGACATCCTAACGTGGAGGAAACGCCAACTGCAACTGTCCCTGGATGTCACTGGCTTCAGCACATTGTTAATGAGGGCCCCGTCATCTGTTTGATGGCTGTGTGGTCCCCTTAGTTTTATGCTCTTCTGTGGCCAGAGACTGTACACCTAACCCTAGCCAGCTGTCTCTGCAATTTATTTTGCTGATGATTAGGGGGTCTAAGCCAAAAAGTAGGGTCAGATTCACTTAGAATCACAGACCTTCAACACAGAAAAGGCTTTAGAGATTATATAGTTCATCCTGATATTGTAGATGAGGAAACAGACAAAAGTTATGGGAGTTTTTCAAAGACAGTCAAGTAGTAGCAAGTCAAGGTTAGAACGTGTATCTCTTCACTACTGTGTAAAGACATACCAGGTACCTAACCACAAAGACAGGATGCAGTGTCTTCTTTACATCTATTATTGTGCAATTTTTTGATGATACTCTACAATTAGATAATGATTTGTTGTTTAGAAAGCTTTTTGATCTTCACAGCAATTTGGGGGTATGGTTAGGGAAGTTACAGTCATTTCAATTTTACAGATGAGGAAACTGAGATTGATTCCCATCTGGTTAGAAGCATCACTAAAATCTATTCTAGGGCTCTAACTCACCCTCTGAATTTTTACCTATTGCTCTCTCTTTATACCATGTTCCTTCTCTAGGTGATACTTTTAAGTAATCAACAAGATTCCAGGAGATTAATTGGAATCTAGTAATCCTTTCTTCCAGGTGGTCACTATCATGTAATTGACAGAAATTGAGAAACAAATTAGGAACAGCTTGGTTCTAAAGCTGATTCCACCAATTATTAGCTGGATGATCTCAGGTAAGTCATTTAACTTCTCTTTTTATAATCTTTAAATTTGGGTATAATATAATTGCTATATTTAGCCCACAAATAAAATGATCTATATAAATCCTATAAACAGAGTGCTTTGAAGTGCTGTAGGCTCAGGGATATTTGTAAATTCTCAGACTAGAGAAGTCTAAGTAGCTGATGGCACATTTTTAATACCAAGTTCTTCTGGGCTGATTTCCATATATCTTTTTCTCTCCAAGATGTTCTTTACTGGTCTACACTTAAATACTTTCAAACATTTACTTTCTTGATAGAAGCAAGAAAAAAATGTAAGAGATGAAATTTAATCCTGTGCCATATAGTTATAGTTATGCACAAATATGAAATACCTAACTACAATGTCACTTCAATATATAAAAATAAACTATCAGGTTTTAAAAATGTTGTTTTAATAATGTTGCTTTAAATTTCTTCTTTCAAACAGTCAAATGGTTTACACAATGTCATAGAAGAAAAGGAATAAAAGTGCAATATGATGCGTGACAATGAAAATAATCAAATCAAAAAGTGATCCATCTAATGTTTATAGTTAATACTCATTGACCTATGTAAACAATGTGTTAAGTTTTTTAGATTATGTAAAAACTGGATATTAGATGATTAGATATTATGACTACCATTAAGAAGTCAACAATCTAGTCAGGCATGAAAGACTATCATTCAAAATAGATAAAGAAAATATTCATTTATTTTTCCAACCAGCAAAGTTTTGAGGATCTATTGTTTGCCAACAATTCTGCTTGTCCTTATGGTGCCTCTAGTTTAATGAGGAAAATAAGCAAGAGAAGAGATATTTGCCAAGCAGAATGATGTGACTTAGAGCAGGAGAATGGCATTTGCTGAACAAATGGGAGATTGATTCAATGTGCCTGTGAAGGGCAGGGAAGGTTTCACAAGTAGGAGACATCTGAGCTGATATTTGAAGAATAACTATTTTCACCAGACAGATAAGAACAAAGGTATTCAAGGAAAAAGAAAAAGCACGTGCAAATTCAAGGAAAAAAAAATTCAAGGAAAAATAAAGCAGCGTATAAGAAACAACATCAGTGGTTTTTGCTTTAGATGTCTTTCTGGAATTCCCTTCTCAGAATCCTCTTTCCATCTAATTTGTTTGGGGAAGACTTCTTTATTCCTTTTTTTTTTTTACCCTTCTTTTTTTTAATTGAAGTATAGTTGATTTACAATGTTCTGTTAGTTTCTGGTGTACAGCAAAGTGATTCATATATATATATATATATATATATATACACATGTATATTCTTTTTCATATTCTTTTCCATTATGGTTTATAACAAGATACTGAATATAGTTTTCTGTGCTATACGGTAGGACCTTGTTGTTCATCTGTTTTTTATATAGTCATCTTTATTCTTTGAGACTCATTTCACACATCAATCTTTGAATCCTTAATTTGAACGTAATGTTTGTTCTTTTGCTTCAATAATATACCTTGTCTCCACCTCTATAACTGGTAGCATTGTATTAAATTTACTTGCTTACTTGTTTGTTCCATTAGTATCTTAGCATCTCATATGTAGGGATTATCTCATTTATTTGATGTCCCAATTACCCACCACTGGTCTTGGAACATGCTGGCACTTAAATCACATGTGAAAAAATTAACCGTAACAATAATTTTTTTTTCATACATTAGAGGGAAGGATTTTTTAACTTCAAGTTAAAAACTCCATTCACATCAACTTCAAATCTAGGAGGGAGTATAGAATTTTTCCTCCCAGGTTCTCTACAGAGTCATTTTTAACCAACTACAAGAATAACCAGGGAGGGACAAGAACATATCTCAATGGCCTGTAAGTTTTTCAAAACAATTCTTAATAATCCACCATCCCTCATTTGTTATGTCCTTTAACCAGTATTGCAGATTTCTCCTGCCAGCCCCACCTAACAATAATACCATTTTAATTTAAAAATCATTATTATCTTTAGGTTTTACAGTTACCATGGTGATATCTTTTTTCTCATCTGTATCATTACACATCTCAAAACTCAATAGAATTATTTGTTTTAAAGCCAGAGCTGTAAAAATCGTTTCCATCAATACAAAAGCAGTAATCCAGTAATCCTCTCCTTAAAATTTACAATCAAGGATAAATGCAGCAACACAATGTCTATAAATATCTCCATATCTTTCTCAGAATAAAGTGCCCTTCTATTTCCATCATGCTGAGATCCTCGTTCTTTGATATAATAGTGGGAAGAACATAACATCGAGAAGGTAAAGAATCACTGTTCCACAGCAATGTTATGGAGCCTCTTGTGATTAGTATGTGACAACACAGACACACCAGTCTTCAAATCCTTAGTTAAATATTTATTGAGCACCCACTATCAAACTCATAGTGAGAACTAAAAGGAAAAATAATGCAGTTTCAATTCTCCAATGTTCCTTACTCTATTAAAAGGCTAAAACAACATTCAAAATTAGCTTTCATATCTATAAACATTCAACAAGGAATAGATGTGATGATTATAGGTGTCTAGTGGGTGGGCATCTTATTCGTTCAAGTCTCAGTGATGGTGCCTCTCATACATTGTCACATATAATATTTAAAACTAACTATGGGCTGTAATTTTCCCACTGTACGTAGGAATTCAGAAACTCAGGGAGTCTAAGAAAGTTGCTTTATATCAAGTAACTGATAAAGGCAAAGAGATCATTACATCCAGTGCCCAAACTCCTGCCTGCTGCCAGTTTTTCTAAATAATTTTTTTGGAACACAGCCACACTTATTCATTTATTTATTGTCTATGACTCCTTTTGCACTAAAACAAATTTGTATAGCTGTGACAGAAACTATGTGGCCAGACAGGCTTAAGTTGTTTACTCTCAGGCCATATCGAAAAAACTGTTGAACTCTGCTCTAGAGCATTAAACAATGAACAGAAAAACATTTATTCAGCACTATTATGCTGCCATGTTATTTTTAGGTCACTATCAATACTCGAAATATAAGATCCTGAGTCCTTTCTTGAAGGATATTACAATTTATCCAACTGGTAAAAAATAAAAAGCATTGTAAGATGACCACATAATGATCTTGTATCAATTATTCACTCTCTTCATCTTCCTACAGAAAAAAAAATGCTTAATACATAAATTTATGTTTAGGGACCAGGTTACCTTAACAATGGAGAAACAGTCAAAGAAAACTATGGCAGGCATAGATGGTCACAGACATTTCTTTGTTCTTTCTTTTTGTACCTAACACACCACATAGACTACATCTCCCAGCATCTTTTGCAGTATGGTGTAGCCGTGTGCTCCAATCAATGGGTTATGAACAGAAGTAATGTATATCATTTTGAGGCCAAGATTTTGAAGAGGTGTGTTTGTGTTCCCTCCATGCCTCCACACTAGTTCCCCTGTCAGCAAGGCACAATGACGACTGGGCCACAGAGGATGGTGAACCAGAACAAGACAAGTCTTTGTAAAAGAGAACATGTTACAGACCAGAAACCTCCACCTGAGTCTGTTGTTTGAGCCATTACACATTTTGGGTCTATTTTTTATTGCAGAATATCCTATGCCATGAGAAGAGAATCAGTATCTTGAAGTTAGGTGTTGTTGTTAACAAAAATATAAACTACACGGCATTGGAAAGTGACAAGGAGGTGTGAACTGGAGCCTGGAAAAATGAAGATCCATTTAATTCAGTGGTAAAATGCTTGGTAAAGCTCTTGCCTGCAATAACTTGAAAGGTAGACCAGATGCCTATAAGTCTCTAGCTCAAGTGGAGAAAGGTAGAAAAAGCCAAAATACTAGCATGTGTTAGCTATCACATGCCATGTTAAGCAAGATATTAAACAAAATAGATGAGCTCCATCAAGAATTAGTTGAGTTGAGAGCATAAATGGAAGGAAATAGAGAATCCTGAAAATCTGATTTTTGCAGAGTTGGAAAAGTTCATTGTTTCTGGATTTAAAATAGTAGGAAATTAGACTGGCAAATACTTTGAGGAATAGAAGCCTATCAACAATTCTAAACTGAGCAAAGGGATTAAATTTTTGGGTAAAAAATCAAATTAAGAATGAGAAAGAAAGGAATGAGGGGGGAGAGGGAAAGAGAGAGAAACAGAGAAGGGGAATATATGGAGTTGAGGAAGTAGCAAAGAAGTAAGTGGATATGAGATCTATGTTTACAAAAGAAAGTTGGTCTTTTTGACTGACTGTATGTTAACATGATACTTATGGAGACCAGTGGATTAAAATTCCCTCAAAAGTTTTCAGGGAAGTTTATATTATCCTCAAAGCCCAGGATTGGAAAACAGTTCTCAGGCTTCTAAATATTCACTGACAAGCAGCAGCCCAAAGGGTATACTTTGCAAAACTCACTTCAGATCTCCATTGAGTACACTGGACAAGAAAGAACTTGCCAGAATTGAGGAGCTGGAGCCATGCAGAATAATGACAATGAAATTATCTCAGCACATCCAGTTTTTATTTAAGGGACTTTTTCAACTATAGAGTTTTTCATAATACCAGTCAAGTAAGAGTCCATTGATGTATGGACCAGTGACTGCTATGGTTTCCAAATTCTTCTTTTTCTAAAGAAGAGTTTTTACTGTGGGTGCCCTGTCTTGTGTCAACCATTGCATATTATGCAGTGTGTGTGTGTGTGTGTGTGTGTTTATACATTTCTAGAAGACAAAAGCCCTCATCCAAACCTGCACAATAAGTCTGTGCACTACCAAAAGATCCTAGTCTTTGATATGGATACTTTAACTTGATGGGAAAGATGTCTAAGACAGCATCAGTTAGCTTCTGTTTAAGATACATGAAGTACAAGGTCATGGTTTCCCAGAATCCAATTAGCAGAGATGTCACTGCCAAGATGACCCTGATATAATTTATGTCACTGCCTTCATTTCTATACAAATACATTTAATGACATACACCCCATGTGCTTTGTGCATTTACTTAATAGATATTAATGAGTTCCTACTATGTTCAAATTCCCAGGAAAGAAGGAATTACCAGTGAGTGAAGATCTATGTGTAAGGAACTGTACTGGAAATGAATCCACTTCTGAACAACTAACTGCCTGATAAATCTTTCTTTCAACTAACACCCCTTTCCATTTCTTTCTATGAAGTCAACTTCTCTTCTATATTTTCAAACAATCTAAACTCTCTATTTCCCTCCACATTTACAAATCCAAATTCTTTTCTGGGCTACTATCCCAGTAGTCTTTTGAAAAATATGTAATTTCTTAAAGACTTTAGATGGCAAGTCAGCACTTCTTTTAAATTACTTTCAGTTCTTTTGCAATATTCATTGGCAAAGATATGGAAACAAACTTGCGCCTGCTGATTGATGGCTACTAACAATGAAACAAAAGTGGACCACTACAGAATTATTTTGTGGCATGCAAATTTAAAGCAGTAAAGACTTTTTACATTGATTGCAGGTAATTATTCAAAGTTGTTACATTCCGTGTTGTTAAACAGAGCTTAGAAGTGCTTCTACAGGCAGATGATTGATTAATTACATTGCAAACATTCCATAGGATTCCTTATAAGTCTTTTGTATTAAAGCTACTTATCCCTCCTACATACACCTCCTCTTAACTAGAATATTGTTATTTTTTATTACTGGTATATTTTTGAGTGTCACAATTCTTTATACTTCAAATGTTACTTCAAATCAGGAATAGAGATTTGTCAGTATCTGAGGCATATATTAGATACTATATATGGAAACGTTTGCAGACCATTAAACATAGGAGTATTATAGAGTTTGATTCTAACTAGCCACTAAAGAAAACTTCTAAAGCTATGGCTCTAACTAGTAAAAGAAAAAACGTTGCTATTCTTCAGTATCACATTTTTTTTTTTGCCATCGGTATCTTTATTTCAGCATTCTTTACTTAAAATAGTGGCTCCGGTCAGTACAATGAGTACTTCTGGGATAGTTCACACATTAAATATCAAGTTAATGATTTCAGTTGTGGCTGACATTCACAAATTTAAATTTCACCCAAAACAAATGCAAATAGTCACAGGAGACAGAGAAGCAGACATGTAGTGCTGGGAACAGATGATTATCATATATACATATAATTCATTGATTAAAATTATAATTAAGAGGCTAATTATATTTATTTAAACTTTGTTGAATCAAGTTTCATTATAGTTTTGAAATGGAATCATCAGTTCCTCTCTGACAAATGGGATGGCATTTTCTTATGATACTTTGATGTCTTTTTGAATTTGTGACCTTGGTGAATACATTTCACATCAATTGTTATCAGTTTCCTCATCTGTAGAATAAAGAATTTAAATTATACATTCTAAAATAAGCTTTTTAGCTCAGTGTTAATATATGAGAATGCAGAGTTTTGATATTTTAAAATATTAGATAATAAACAGAACCATTTTATAAGCCCCTTTGGAGTTATATACAGTATGTTCTCTTATACACAGTATGTTTTCTTATATTAAAAGGAGCAGTCCATTCTTCTGTGATAAAATGTATCAGATGAACCCAGTCCCCTAAAACCATCATGACAAAAGTCAACAAAGAGCCCCTCCCTGCTCTATGTTTCTATACCACATCTACTAACACAATTATCTTAACTACAAGACAGTAAGATTCTTACCTATACATATCCTATCAGACTACATAATCTATTATAGGTGCTTGATAAATGTTTACCAAATTTATATAAATCTAAATTATATACTTATTTCGGCTTTGTTTGAAATCAAAGTATGAAAAACTGCATGTGGCTTTATACACACACATTTGCAGATACATGTATATGTATTCTGTTAGCAGAATGTAATGTCTATCATCCTGTAAGAAAACCTGATTACTTCCTAATTGAAAGAGAATGAGAAAGAGAGGTTTAATATGTTTAACTTGAATTGAAACAGTAAGGTGTGAGTGAGGGGAGTTTGGTGTAGTGTAAACTGAAAAGCCACAGAATTGAGTCCCCACCCTATTTGTATGGGCATATAGGGGTGTGGCCTGAGGTAAGTCACTTAAAATCTCTAAGCCTCAATTCTCTCACGTATTATCTAAATTGTAAAGATTACTATGAAGGGGCCTCCCTGGTGGCGCAGTGGTTAAGAGTCCGCCTGCCGATGCAGGGGATACGGGTTCGTGCCCCGGTCTGGGAGGATCCCATATGCCGCAGAGCGGCTGGGCCCGTGAGCCATGGCCGCTGGGCCTGCGCATCCGGAGCCTGTGCTCCGCAACGGGAGAGGCCACAACAGTGAGAGGCCCACATACCGCAAAAAGAAAAAAAAAAAAAAAAAAAGATTACTATGAAGATCAAAGTGTAAAAATGGTTAAGAAAAATATATTTATTAGTGTAGATTATGTCTGAAAATGCAAATGTGTGTGGTGAACATGCAGTTATGAAAGTCAGTTAACAGAAATCTAATGTATATCTGTAAGGGACTACTAATTAACAAATTTGTATAAGCATACATGCAAACACATGCCCATAGATGGATACGCACATACCCACACAGCACACAAATGCATACACTGTAGATACCACCATAAACACAAATCAAATATTTATGTTCATGGGTGCAACTATTCCTAAGAGAAACTCTCCCAAAGAAGGAACTCTTAGAAAACTAATTTATCTTCCATCTAATTCTTTATTTAATAAGGTCAAATACCATTCAGTAAGGTTTTCTGCTTTGATCAGACATGCACACAAGTGAATCTTCTTAGAAAAAGATACAAAATGTATTAAATTAAACCTTTTCATTAGTGATGGCATTGGTGTCATACACACCTCAGTCAGGCAAGTACCCAAGCTGCCTTCCAATGAGGATGTGCCCTTCCAGAGTCTTCCACCTCAACTCCTGCTGGTCTCTGGTATTGACCTACTTCTTCATTCTCATTCAAGATACAAGATGTCTGCTCCAATTAAGCATTTTACTTATCTTTTGACACACTGGCTCTACTCTTTTCAGACCTAACATACTATAACCAGGCTTCATTTATCCAACTTTTGCGAGATAATTGCTTCTGCTTAATTATGTCACACAAAACTCTGTAGCCCAAGGCGGATCATATTAAGTAATAATAGGTAGCATTCATTCTTTGTTCAGAGGGCTTTCTCTTTAATATTTCATTCAATATCCTAAGAACCCTTCCAGTGGGGCAGACACTATTATTTCCATTTAATAGATGAGGGGATTGAGGCTCAGAGTGGGTCAAATTACCCAAAGTAATTTTTAGATAATATGGTAAAGCCAACATTCAACTCCCAGAGAGCCTAGAGGTTCACTGTTCTACTAGGAGAACATTCTTGATGCTTGTAACAATATAAGCTTCAATTTCTTCACCTGTAGTGTTTTTGTCAGGGTTAATGGATAATTTGGCTAAGTAAAGCACTCAGCATAATGGCAGCATGTAGTAGGAATTCTAAAATGTCAAGGGACTCTATAATGTTAAATAGTAGTAGTAGTAATAGTCATAGTACTAGCAGCATAGTGGTAATAGTAGTAGCAGTAATACCAGTAGCAGCAGCAGAAGTAGTAACGTAGTACTAGTAGTGATTGGAAGCTCATAAATGCTTTATTAGATTCTCACAGAGTGTCTTCTGTCCTAAACATGTCTGATTTGTAAGTTATCAAATGAAGAACAAAGATGTAAGTAATTCTGACTAAAGATATGTAATTACCTATTTAAAACAAAGCACTGGAATTGCCTGCATAAAAGGAAGACAATTTAAACAATTCTTCACATCTCTTTCTGCCTTAGGCATTCAGTGTGATTCTATTAATGGGAGACAAAAAAAAATCTTTCTAGGGATTATATCCCCATCTTAAAGCTCTCTCTAGTACGAATTTCAATGTTTTATGTAATCTTTTGATTTAATAATATCTTGAAAATCTATGTAATATGTGTTCAGAGCAAAGCATGGGTCCAATGGAAAACAGGAAGTTTCAAATGTTGTTGCGGAATAAAGCTTTCAGTAACAAAGGCAGCTGTGAGCTCTTCTGTGGTACCGTCCAGGTCAGTTTTATACCTTTATATCCCCAAGAGCTAGGAAGGAAGCACATGGCTATTGAATTCATTCCCAGTGCTGCCCGCCCACCCTCTACTCCTGCCAATGTTTTTTGAATAGTTTATTCGTCCAACCTGTTTCTTTGGAATCAGCATCAGGAGATGCCATGATACCACTGAAAGACAGAAAGGAGGTATGTCCAAGGTCAGTTTCCTCCTAAAAAGACACTCATGTGCTTTTTTAAGGTCAAGAAAAAGTTAAAATGACTACTTTCCTAGAATTCTTCCAACTGTGTGAAATGAATTCTTCTAACTGTTCAAAAATGACAGAGTGGTATTTAAATTCTGACCCCATCACTTCGCAGCCATGTAACCCTCATCTGGTTAGTTTCCCTTCCTAAGCCTCAGTGTTTTTTTATCTGCCAAACAAGCATGATACTATCTATCTTTCTCAGTGGCTATGTAGATTAAATACATTGGAAGCGAAGCTCTTAGAATGTTGCTTCACACATATTGGACACTCAAGGGGACTTAGTTCCCTTCTACTTTGCCCATCTTCCCACTTTCCAGGGACACATTGTGAGAAGCTCCTCTTAACCAAATAGTAGTAGTAGTAATAATAACAACAACAATAATAACAATAACAATAGCTGCTAATACTTATATAGTCCTCATGTGCCAGATACTTTTCTATGCAATCCATTCAACCCTCACATCAGATAAGGTAATTTTGGCAGAGGATTAAGTAAATTTGCCCAAACCACACAGACAGCAAAGGACAGGTCAGACCTGTGCAATCTGGCTACAGATACTACACTTTTATATGTTACTATGGAAATGTTGCTTCAGACACATGCCTCGTGTCTGGGGCCTGTAAAGAGTGAGAAACACTGCAATGGAAAGGTAATGAATGTGAGCTTTGTATACTGACCAGCTACACAGTTTCCTTAAATGAGCCTTCTCTTTCCCTGCACATGCCCTGTTATCAACATGGAAAAGCCCTGCTGAGGTCTTTTGCCCACTGAAGTATGAAACGATCTAAATGGCCTTCAGCTTCCTTTTCTATTCCTAGCAGGTCTTGCTCTCAATTTCTCTGCCTCTCCTTCCCAAATTTGAACATGCCCTTCTGCAAGCCATTCTTGCCTAAGCATTTTTCCTTTGCAGAATTGTTTGGGGTCACATTTCCAGTTGGAACTCTGGCCTTGTCTTTGAGATGGGATGCTGCTTTCTCCTCTTGCCTGCATATATTTTGAAATTGATAGCTTTGATAAGAAGCATCCTGGCTTCCTTCCCTAATGTCAAAGTACTCAGCCTGGTCTTTTAGTTTCAGCGTAATCAGAGAATTACCACGTGATCAAAGTTCGACCTTTGATTGGGAAAGTTTCTAGAATTATAAGGTGAAAAAATCCGCACTCTTTATTTTGACTTCCTCCTGGGCCACCCCATTGTATCCCATATGACATTTCATTTGTGCCCTTTTGATTTAACAAAAGCAGACACAGGTACATGGCTGAGCAAGGTGGGAGGAAGTTAAGCCTGATAAAACCAGGTGATCGCTGCTGGCTATGGTGCACCTTCCTAAACTTTCTTTCTAAACTGGGAGAAAACTAACCCAGGAAGGAGTTTAGATACATCATTCTAAGTCAAAGAGAGTGTGATCAGTTTGTGCAAGTCAGGTATAATGCCATCTAGTGGACAGTTACAATTAATTCAAAACTTGAAATAGCAGCCCCTTTTACTGAGTCAGGCAGTTTGGCTATAGTTCCGGATAACCTCGCCTGTCCACTATATTCTCCAGGGAGTGACTGAGGGCACAGGAGGATCCGGCTCGGGATGAAATTAACTGAAAAAAGCTGGAACTCAGGAGCCCATACAAATTAGGATTCAGAGAAATACCTGTTCCAAATGGAAGGAAAGCCAAGGGAAATGCCCTTGGACAATTAAGTAAAGACGAATCTCAGTGCTAAAGACAGTGCAACACCAGAAGGTGGTGGATTTTGAGGCTTGGAGAGAACATCCTGCCCAGGTGAACCCCATTGTCACAGAATGCTGGTCTTCTATGGTTGCCAGATTTAGCAAATAAAAATGCAGGATGCCAGTTAAATTTGTTTTTCATATAAACAACAAATCCTTTTACAGTATAACTATATTCCAAACATTGCATGATTCATACTTATACTAAAAAAAATTGCTTTTCATTTGTAATTCACATTTAATTGGCTGCCCTGTGCTGGGACTTTACTCAAAAACCCAATGGAAGGTAGTATTTCCATGTAGAATTTCCTTTGGAGCATTTCTCAGTAAATTAATGCATTTCTTCTGAATCCCTAGAAAAATTATGTTAAGATATTGGAAAACTGGGAAAAATCATTAGAGTTCTTCTATGAGGATTAAACTGTAATAAGCAACATGACAACATTATAGATTTGAAAGAATCCCTTAATTCCAGTAAAAAGCAAGAACCAGAAATGTTAACACTCAGCATTTAAAGTCACAGTGAACAGTTCTAGGGACAGTATTGGAGTACATAGGAAAGAAGCTGCTGATGTGTTATAAGTGAGTGTAGTCCTGTCTGCTGTTAAAAATGAATCGTTCTTGCAAATAACTCAAATATTAATAACTTTATAGGCATGACATACTTTGTACAAACCCTATGAGTTTCAAGAAAACAGTCAGATTTTTGGAAGCAGAATATGCCATTATATTGACTTCTTCATCACATGATTTTGGGTAGTGCTATTTAATAATCTAGGAGATCCAAATGCTATATTTTTTAATACTACCCAATAGTGCCTGCTAGTGCTTTCTAGTGTTTATTTGCTATAGGTTACAGATCTGTGTGAATATTATATCCATAATAATGACTAGCAAGCCTCCAAGTGGGACCCCAGTGATTCTCTCCTCTTGGTATACACACCTTTGTATAAGCCCCTCCTACAATGTACTGGAGTTTTGTCTCCGTGGCTAAGAGAATATGGCAGAATGGGTGATATGTCACTTTCAAGATTGGTTATAAAGGGCATTTGACTGCTCTTTCTCTCTTGCTGTCTTGCTTTCTTGCTCTCATTCTCATTCTCTCTCATTCTCTCTCACTACTAGCTCTGGGGGGAAAGTCGTGGTGTGAACAATCCTAGAAAAAGGCCCATGTGGTACCATGCAGACCATAGGTTCCTAATCCAGTTCTCATCAGGTCAGGCAATATGTGAGCCATGAAAGCCTTCCATTTTCTGGTAGTGGAATCCCTGACAGATAGTAATTACTACCTGGATTAGGAAACTGTGGTCTGCATGGTGCTGAATGCTCTGATTGGAGGTTAGACAAGTCAAATCTGGAGAATGGAGTCAAGGTTCTTAAAAGAGGCAGATAAACTGGATGGGTTCTTTCCCTAGACTCTGAATCTTTTCATATCTACTGAATACATTGTATTGTCTTCAAATTTCTTAATAATAATTGAACTGCATCTGCTTTACCATTTAGGCTTTCTTAACATTTTCATTTTTATATAGTATATCCAGATCCTGTAGTTCTTATTTGTGAATATCCATATTCCAGTCTTCTTCCCAAGAATGCTACAGATCTAACAGATTCTCCTGATCCCAATGTCATGGAAAGAAACTCAAGGGCTTTGAGGTATGAGCATTGGTTTAAGTCAAGGTGATCTTTATTAGCTATTCTACTTAACACTGGTTCTTAGCCCCTTCATTTGTTGAATGGGGACAATAATGCTTATGGGCTATGAGAGAACAGAAAAAAAAATCAGTACAACATCTGTGAAAAAGTAGATTCCAATAGAGATAATTTCCAATATTGTTATATCATTTGGTTATTATATCTACTCTCTGTGAAGTTAGAACAACGGATTTTTCAAATGTAATATTTAAGCAGAACATACATAATTTTCACAAACTAAATAATTTACCCAGTGTCTAGGATAAGAAACAGAACAATACTATCAGCCCAGAGAGTTCCCCCACCCATGTCCTTTCCCCATCATAATTCACATCCTCACATTGGTTACATGACCAATAGGACTTTGCAGACATGATAAAGTTAGGAACTTTGAGATGTGGTAAGTGACCTAAGTTATTCAGATGGGCCCAACTGGTCACATGAGTCTTTAAAAGCAGAGAAACTTTCCTGGCTATGATGGGTGAGGGTGAGAGAGAAGGAGAGAGAAAGGGAGAGAGAGAAGGAGAGAAAAAAACAGAGAGATAGAGAAAAGCAGAGACAGAAAGAGAGACAGGCAGAGAAAGAGACAGAGAGATGGCAGAAAGACACAAAGAGAGAGAGACAGGCAGAGAGAGAAAGAGAGAAGATACTGAGGCAAGAAGGGTGAGAGAATTCAACATTCCTGGCATTGTCACCTACAAATTGCCACTTGCCATCTGCCTCTACAAGGATCAAATTATGAGCCGCTGCAGCTGCTGACCTTCAACACCCCTTGAAAGGAGTTCAGGGCAGAGATCAGGAATGAGGCACTCTGTGCTCTAGGAAAAACTGGCAGAACAAGTCTTCAGACACTTAGATATTTTCAGGAGGAGAGTTTATGAGCCCAATTCTTGCATCACCTCGTATCTAGAAAAGTACTAAAATCCTTCATGGTGACATCTACTCCTCGTGACTAGCAATAACCTTCATGAGACTAGCAGCATTTTCTGCAAAAATGTGTGCTTGGTTGCATGTATCCCCCTTCACCAAAATCACATACACACCTACCTCCCCAACCCCCTACCTCTTTGGAGCAGTTTCTCAGAGCTATCTGAAATGCTGTCTCCCAGACTATAGTCCTCATTTTGCCCCAAATAAAACTTAAGTCACAATTCTCACATTGTGCATTTTTTTCAGTTGACACTGCACACTCTAGGTTAGAGTCCCTTCTGAAGCCATTCCCAGCTTCTAGAAGCTTCCTGCATTCCTCAGGTCATGACTTCTTCCTCCATTTTTTTTTTCAGTCGACATGTTAATAATGGAGAAAGAGGCCATGACCTGAGGAATGCAGGAAGCTTCTAGAAGCTGGGAATGGCTTCAGAAGGGACTCTAACCTAGAGTGTGCAGAAAGGAACATAAGACACCTTTATTTTTAGCCCAATGAGACCTGATGAGACTTTCGATTTAAAGAACTGTAAGGTAACAAATTTGTGTTGTTCTAAGCCACTAAGTTTGTGGTGATTTGTTAAAAAAGCATGAGGAAATTAATACAGGTATTTCCCCCCGGCTGGAATTGCTGAGTCATAGGCTAAGCTTACACTTTATTGGAAACTGTCAAACAGCTTCCAACATGGTTTTACCAGTTTATACTTCCACTAAGAGTACATGAGAATTCTAGTCCCTCCACAACCTCCTCAACATTTGGAATTTTCTTTTGTCATTTCTACTCTTCTAGTAAAATCATACATACTATTTTGCATTCCTCCAATAATAAATGAAGTCAAACACCTTTCATGTTTATGGGGCAAGTGGGCATCCTGTCTTGTGATGTGACTGGCAAATCTCTCACCTATTTTTTAATGTCTTCTCCTTACTCAGTTCTGAGAGATTTTTAAAAATATTCCAGAAATGAGTCATTTTTCAAACATAGTATCACCAATATCTTCACATCTTCTTCTAGTCTGTCCATTTGTCTTCCATTGTCTTATTGGTTGATGAAGACAAAACAAAAGATTAATATGTTCTTAACCTCTTTGTGTGCTGTTTAAGGAAGCTTTTCCTATTCCAAGATCATAAAGAATTTCTCCTATGATTTTTTTTCTAAATCCTTTATTTTTTGCCTTTTATGTTTAGATATGCAATCTGTCCTTAAGACAAAAGTTTTAAATCTCCTGTTAGAATGAGAAAGGTCAAGTGAGGTATGCAGATTTAAATATCAAATAGAAAATGAGAGAAGATATTAGATTTTGGTCTTCTGCTGCTCTTTTCTACAAACGCTGCTTTATCTACTGACACTGTGAAGTTGTCCCTGATATTCCAAAGTCAAATTGAACTTTCCCTTTCTTAGCCCCAGCATTGCTCAACACCACTCATGAAATGCATTTTGTAACAATTGGAGATATTGTATGCATTTGTACTTGTTGCCCTCCCTGCTGGATTGTCAGCTCCTGTGACCAATGTCTGCTTCATTATTCATCTTTATGGGTCTCACAGAGTTAGCCCAGCATAAAACTGGTGGTGCTCATTACATGGTTGCTAAAAGAAAGAAGAATAACCATTAATTTCTCTGCTTTATGTCTATAAGTTTGCATGGCAACAATAATTGCCATATGACTCAAAAAAGTCATGAAAAAACATTTCAAATAACAGTTTTTTGGCATAAAAAATGATCTGAGAAAACAAAAATCTTAAAGAAAAAGGTGTTTTTAGGTAACCATGAGAATAGAAGTGCTAACATTTTATAGGTTTCTACTCTCAGAAGTTTCATTCTTAGTTACTTGTACTTAAATTAAAAAGCATATCAAGTTAATGGAGGTTGTTATCTTGAACTGCTTTTTATGTTGTCAGCATCTTTAATCCTCAGTCCCTTTACAGACTCAGACTGCCATCAGAGAACCATTTGTGTTGGCTGAAAGTGCCTTCCTATGCATTCTTTCTCATTGGTTCTTTGCCAAGCTCATGATAAGGTGTGTTTCCCTGTTATCTGGCACATTTACTGTTTTTTTCTCCCTAAATTACTGGTCCCATAACCACATAGTTTTCTATCCTTTTAAAAATACACTGATAACAGTGCTTTTTCGATATGTTATTAATTGTCCATTGTCTTACTTCATTAACTTATTAAAGTCCACGTGATAGCTATGCAACAAAACAAATTCAATTTACCACTTAGACTCACTGGATTCTGAAGTCACACATTCTTGGTGTCTTAAAACTCCCTACCCCAATTGCTCTTCTACCAGGATGGTGGAAAAAGCCAAAGATTTGAAGTGCGATAGGCAATGATTTAAATTCTAGCTTTGTCGCTTACTAGCTTATATCCTTGGATAAAGTTACTTAAACTCTCTTAACCTCTGTTTAGTTATTTGTTTAGTATTAATTATAAGAACCGAAAAAAAAGGATATTAATGCGACATGCTTTAGCACAATGTCTATAAAACACTAGGTCCTCAATAAATGTTAGTTCTTTTTTCCTTCCTGGAAAACAAAGTTTAAAAGTAGATAAAGGATCCTGAATGACATGTCAAAATGTATAAGAAACTAATAGGGAACCAATTAGGATTCTTGGGAAACATATTAGTTTGATCAAATTTGAGAACAGAGAGAATACTCCAGTGATGGATAGAGATAGTAAAAAAATAAATAAAATAAAATCTTTATAGACTAAGAAGCTACTATTAATGAGTAAAGAAATAGGGAGTGTTAGAGCAATGATGCTCTGGAGAATGCATGCCCTACTTGTATGTGTTGAAATTCCAGTGATCATTATTAGAATTCTCTCCTGACCAAACAAAACTTGGAGGATTAGGTTTGCCCTAGTGGCAGAGGAAGTTCTTTACCCCCCAGAGTAGAGAATATATTGGAGACCAGATACATTCAAGGCAGGGAGTGAAGTTAGACTCTTATCATAGAACTTTAAGTAAGAAATTACCAAGACCCAGAACAGAAAGCTGCTGTCATAGGGATAAAGAGACATCCCTCTAGTGGCAAAAGGACACACACCTGAATAAATTAGTTGCTTTAAAATTTAAATAACATAAAAAGAATTTCATTGCAAATACTTGCAAGGAGTTAACTATTAAAGGTATCTCTTTACCCAAAATAATTCACCCAAAATACATCTTTTGTTTAAATCCTGATTCACAAGTATTGGAGGCAATTAGGTAACTGTACATATACATACAGAATTTCAAAAATATATTTAAATGTATATGTATATATTTAAGTGAACATAATTATATATGTTATAAATTATAGACAAATCAACTACTGTTCATTTCATTTTTTTTTTTTACTGTAAAGATTGTTTTCAGCTTTTCCAATAGGATCACAGCATTGCCCTACTAACCCCTCAAAAGAACAAGGCAGATTCATTAATGGACTTTAATGGTAGGTTGAATGATGCCATAATTATGAAGAGATTGCTGTTGGACCATAAAGCAGTTTTAGAGTTGACCTGAGGGATGAAATCCAGGTCCTGGCTACTTAAGGTCATTAAAGAGTTCATTTTACATGCTGAGAGGGGCTGTATTTCTTTGGCTAAAATTCAATTCAGTTCATTGTGCTAATTCCTGAAATTATTCCTGGACTTTATTAAATAACTACCATTTACCTAGAATCAACTTTGCTTAGCTCACTTTGCATGCATTATTTATAATCTTTGTAACTCTGCTCAAGATAGTTATAACCTATTCCTTACAGATGGAGAAATAAACATATGAACATTAGTCAACTTGACCATATAAATAGTTAGTGATGCGTTATATGCATGGTTTAAAACTTAACGTCTTTTCCTCACAAGCCATGAGTTTTGCTATACAACATGAAAAGTTCTGCTTCATAACTCACAAACATTATTTGAGGTCTATGATACCAATGTCATAGTTTACCTGTATAGACATGGATGCAAGGAAGCATGAGCAGTAAGTGGATACACACTGACATCAGCCATTTTCACTGGATGTACAGAAGTTTTCTTTAAAAAATTTTACAATATGCATCAGTACAATTTTAAAATATCCACAACCCCAGAAACTCCACATATTGGAAACAATTTAAGAAAATCATCAAAGATAAATACAGTTAATAATACTGTATTGTATATCTGAAAGTTGCTAAAAGAACACATCTTAAAAGATCTCATCACAAGAAAAAGAACTGTAACTATGTGTGGTTATGGGTGTTAACTAGAGGTTGTGATGATCACTGTGCAATATATACACATATAGAATCTTTATGTTGTATACCTAAAACTAACATAATGTTACATGTCAATCGTATCTCAATTAAAAAAAGAGATGAATACAAAGATAGCATACAAGATTTTTTTTTCACATACTGTTATATATAAACTCCAACAATTAAAAACCTATGCAATTGAAAATTTGTTAGGAGAATTGTTCTATCACACATCTGTATGACATGGTATTCTAAACATTAAAGATTATTTATAAATAATATACAAAGAAGTAGTTGTAGAATAATCTTATGCAAAAAGAAACAGAAGGTAAAACTGTATACATAAGCTGGTGAATATGTTATAAATCTGTTCATATTTTTTACCTATGTCTTTTATTCCCCTCCCTCCCTCCCTTCCTTCCTTCCTTCCTTCCTTCCTTCTGTCCTTCCTTTTTTTTCTTCCTTTCTTTCTTTCCATGTCTCCATCCATCCATCTACCTGTCTAACTATTGCAAATATTAATGATGTTTGTCAAAGATAATGAAATATTTTTTCTTGTTTTATTAAATTCTTGTTTATAATTTTACTTTCCTGCTTTAAAAATTGTTTTTTGTTTTAAAATAAAGTACACAGTACCATTAAAAATAATAGTGTTTGCCTGTAGTGCACTAAAAAGCCCTTCTTTTCATAGTTTTAGGGTTTTAGAGCCAGGACCTAGATCATACTTGGATAAAGTAGAAAAAATCTTATTCTGATGCAGGCAAAAAGGTAAGAAGAGTGGCGGTGGGGATATGGAACTGAAGGAAATTTGAAAGAAAAAATGACAGCAGGTGGTCGTAATCTTCTATGGTTGAATAGATAGTTCTTCTTAAAGGAACAGGGAGTGGGGAATTATAATTTTGAAATACATATACTATTACTAAAGTAGGATTGTGTATTGTGTTAGCCCTATAAAAGAGAATAAATGAACCCTATATACTTTGTACTGAGAATCACTGCCATCAGGTAAATCGTATTTCTTTTAAAAATTTTTTATAAACATTTTTTAATTGAAATATAGTTGATTTAAAATATTAGTTTCAGGTGTGCAACACAGTGATTAAATATTTTTATAGATTTTACTCCATTTAAAATTACTATAAAATATTGGCTATATTCCCTGTACTGTACAAGATATCCTTGTAGCTCATTTCTTTTATACATAGTAGTTTGTACCTTTTAATCTCCTAACCATATCTTGCCCCTACCCCTTCCTCTCCCCACTGGTAACCACTAGTTCGTTCTCAATATCTGTAAGTCTGTTTGTTTTTTGGCTATATTCATTCATCTCTTTTAATTTTTATATTTCACATATAAGTGATAATATACAGTATTAGCCTTTCTCTGTCTTATTTCACTAAGCATAATATCCTGCAGGTCCATCCATGTCGTTGCAAATGGCAAAATATCATTTGGTTGAGTAATATTCCATTATATATATATATATATACATGCATGCCACTATTTCTATATCCATTTATCTGTTGATGGACACTTAGGCTGCTTCCATATCTTGGCTACTGTAAAGAATGCTGTTATGTACACTGGGGTGCATATATCTTTTTGAATTAGTGTTTTTGTTTCCTTCAGATATATACCCAGGAACAGAACTGCTGGGTCATATTGTAGTTCTATTTTAGTTTTGTTGAGGAACCTCCATACTGTTTTCCATAGTAGCTGCAACAATTCACATTCCCACCAACAGTGTACTAGGGTTCTTATTTCTCCACATCCTTGTCAACATTTGTTATTTGTAGACATTTTGCTGATAGCCATTCTAATATCTCATTGTTGTTTTGATTTGACTATTTTTATGCTATTATCATACTAACTTGATGACTGTAGCTTTGTATAATATAGTTTGAAGTCAGGAAGTGTGATACCTCCAGCCTTGTTCTTTTTCATAATATTGCTTTGGCTATTTGGAGTTTAATGTGGTTCCAAATAAATTTTAGAATTATTTGTCCTACTTCTGCATAAAATGTTACAGGTATTTTGATAGGGATTGCACTAAATCTGTAGATTGTTTTGGGTGGTATGGACATTTTAGCAATATTAATTCCTTCAACCCATGAACATGGGATATCTTTTCACTTCTTTTACCATTTTCAATTTCCTTCATCAGTGTTTTATAGTTTTCAGAGAATAGGTCTTTCACCTACTTAAATTTATTTCTAATTATTTGATTATTTTTGATGTGATTTTAAACAGTATTGTTTTCTTGCTTTCTCTTTCTGATAGCTAATTATTAGTGTATAGAAAAGCAACCCATTTCTGTATATTAATCTTGTATCCTGCAACTTCACTGAATTTATTTATTAGTTCTAAGAGTTTTTTAATGGAGACTTTATGGTTTTCTATATATCGTATCATGTTGTCTGCATATAGTGACAGTTTTACATCTTCCTTTCCAAATTGTATGCCTTTTTACTTCTTTTTCTTCCCTGATTGCTATGGCTAGGACATCCAGTAATATGTTAAATAGAAGTTGCAAAAGTGGGTATCCTTGTCTTGTTCCTGACAGGAAAGGCCTTCAGCTTTTCACTGTTGAGTATGATGCTAGCTGTGGGTTTGTCATAAATGTCCTTTATTATGTTGAGATATGTTCCCTGTATACCAACTTTCATGAGAGTTTTTATCATAAAGAGATGCTGATTTTTGTCAAATGTTTTTCTGTGTCTATTGAAATGATCATGTGATTTTTAGACTTCCTTTTGTTAATGTGGTATATCACACTGATTGATTTGTGGATACTGAACCATCCTTGCATCCCCGAAATAAATTTCACTTGATCGTGGTGTATCATTTTTATGTATTGTTGAATTCATTTTGCTAACATTTTGTTAAGGAGTTCTGCATATATATTCATCAGAGATATTGACCTATAATTTTCTGTTTTTGTAATGTCTCTGGTTTTGGTATCAGGGTTAGCGTGGCCTCATAGAATGAATTTGGGAGTGTTCCCTCCTCTTCAATTTTTTTTTTTTTTGTGGTACGTGGGCCTCTCACTGTTGTGGCCTCTCCTGTTGCAGAGCACAGGCTCTGGATGTGCAGGCTCAGCGGCCATGGCTCATGGGTCCAGCTGCTCCACGGCATGTGGGATCTTCCCAGACCGGGGCACGAACCCATGTCCCCTGCATCGGCAGGCAGACTCTCAACCACTGTGCCACAAGGGAAGCCCCTCTTCAATTTTTTGAAATAGTTTGAGGAGGACAGGTATTAGCTCTTCTTTATATGTTTGGTAGAATTCCACATGAAGCCATCTGGTCCTGAACTTTTGTTTGTTAGGAGTTTTTTCATCACAGATTCAATTTCAGTACTTGTAATTTGTCTGTTCATCTTTTCTATTTCTTTCTGGTTCAGTCTTGGAAGATTGTACCTTTATAAGAATTTGCCCATTTCTTCTAGGTTGTTCATTTTATTGGCATATAGTTGCTTGTAGTAGTCTCTTATGGTCCTTGGTATTTCTCTGGTGTTGGTTGTAACTTCTCCTTTTTCATTTCTAATTTATTGATTTGGGCCCTTCACAAAGGGAGTTTTGTGCTTCCTATATCTAGACATCTGTTTCCTTCTTCAGGTTTGGAAAGTTTTCTGCCATATTTTCATGAAATACATTTTTGACCTTTTTCTCTCTCTCATCTCCTTCTGAGACCCCTATAATGCAAATGTTGGTACACTTGATGTTGTCTCAGTGATCCCTTAAACTGTTCTCATTTTTTAGACTTATTTTTATTTTTGCTGTATTGATTGGGTGATTTCCATTATTCTTTCAGATCACTTATGTGTTCTGTATCATCTATTGTTAATTCCTTCTAGTGTGTTTTTCATTTCAGTTTTTGTATTCTTCATTTCTGACCTTTTTTTTTATGTTTTCTAGTTCCTTATTAAAATTCTCACTATGTTTATCCTTTTCTCAAGTTCAGTTAGCACTGTTATTACTAATGTTTTCAACTCTTTATCTGGCAAATTATTTCTCTGTTTTGTTAGTTTTTTCAGGATTTTTCCCTTGTTCATACATTTAAAACAATTTCTCTGTCTTCTCATTTTGTTTCACTTTCTGTCTTTATGAAATTATATAAAATATTTACCTATCCAGGTCTTAAAGGGGTGTCCTTGTGTGGAAACATCCCTATGGAGTCTTCCTGTGCTCAGTTGGCTTTTGTGGGAGAGCTAGATCTGACAAGACCACAAGGCATATTTTCCCCCAGGGTGTGCTAGAAGCTATCATCTTAGTATAAGTTGTGCCTCGAGATGGATGGACTGGAGGCTGAGCCATCTGTGAGCCAGGGCTTCTCAGCTGTTCAGTGGCCAATACCATACTATAGGGAGGTGGGGTTGGGTCCCAAGTTACTGGAGCAAAATCCCTGAAGGTTGGGTCCAAGCTGGCTCCATTCCCTCTAAGTGTGTGCTCTGCTCCCTTACAGCATTGGCACATTTACCCCAGAGGGTAGCAGTGCTCAAGCAAGAGGGTCAGGAACCAGTGCCTGGTGCAGGCCAGGGCCCTTGCTGGGGTATGTCTGGCACACCAGTCAGAGTTCCAGACCACTCCCAGTCTGCCACCTCCACGAGCACCAGTAATGGCAGTCCTCACCCCATTCAAATGTCATGCTGGGTCTTAACCAGCTCTGTCCCTCAAAACTGCATACTCTCCTTGGCATCAGTGGCCTTTGCCATGATGGGGAGCTGTTCCACAGAGCAAAAGTGGCAGGAGTAAGTGCTTGGCTCAGGTTGGAGCCTGCCCTGGGGAGGTCTCAGGAAAGCAGCAAGAGCCCCAGTCGGTTTCAGTCTGCTTCTTCTGCTTTGTTTACAGAGTAAGCAAGTATGTGTGTGCTCTTCATGAGCAGAATCTAGGTTTCTTACAGCCTCTCCATCAGCCCCACTGGTTTTCAAACTAGCTAAGGGGCCTTGTCCTCCTGGTGTCAGACCCCAATACGGGGGTGGCCAATATGTGGTTTGAACTGCTAACTCCCAAGGGAGGATCTCTGAGCCCTTGTAATCCCCCTGTGTTCTGTGTCACCTTCTAGGGGTGTGAGTCCCAACCTGATCCCTTCTCTTTCCTTCCTACCTGACTCCGTGTGGATTTTTCTTACAGCCTACGTTATATTAGGGTTTTTCTGCCAGTCTCCAGTTTGTTTTTGGTGAGACTTGCTCCACATGTAAATGTATTCTTGTTGCGTTTGTGGGGGGCAGTGAGCTACACATCCTCCTACTCCAGCTTTTTGACTCCTCCCCCTAAATCTTATATTTATTCTTTATAGTTGCAACAGTGATCTAAAATATGATGTATTTATTTTATATGCAAATGTAAAGTGGTGAACATCTTAATTAGCATACAATTTATAAAGGTATTTTAATTGACAGGAGCCATGGGGGGAAAAAAAGGGAGGGAATCTAAAATCTCATCGGTAAACAAATCTTAACACTTTAGTGAATAAAGTTTCTGGCATGAAGTATAGAAAAACCTACTTTATGCTTTATACAAACTATGATATATTGTTGATATTGTTTTAGTGAGGTGTCATAGCTTCTCAAAGAAGGGAATACATTCATCTGTGTGCTGAAGCCAATTCATGTCAGCTCATAAGAGCCAGTTTTCACATTTTCAGGAATTTTGTGGTATGATTGATAAGCACAGCAATCATTAAAAATTAAATTTTATATGCTTACAGTTAAATAAGTTATGTTACAAACAAAAGTAATAAGTACTCAAAAGTCACGACTTCTTAACTATTTTACATTTTACTCTTATCTATGCTCTTGAAATTATTTATATCTGTTGTATTCATGATCTGGAAATATTATGCAATGGTGTGCTACTGAAAATCTCTTTCCAACTCCAACTTCAGTGATGCCACATTGTAACTAGAAATCAGTAATGGTGGAAGTGTTCATACCGTAGAAATAAATCAGCAAATTCTAAAACAAGACTTCCATTCCTACCCACCTTCCCTGGAAATCCAGTAGTTAAATATTTACTAGCAACCACTGAACATATTATTCCTTCATGACTTCCTCTTTTTTCCTCCCAGACATGTCCAAATATAATATACTATATTTGGATATCATCCATTTTTCTGCACCATGCATCATGGAAAAATAAAAGAAAAATCAATAGCAAACTATCTATTCTATATTTACTGATTGCTTGATAATATGCTTGGTACCATCCAGTGACATTGATGTTGTAGAGGATATAAGGATGAATAAAATATAGTCCCTGCCTTTACGGTGAGGGGAAGGGGAACAGTTAGATATTCAAATATGTGCTACTTTGATATTGAAAATAATGCATATTAATATAAGATTGTTTAATGTTTAAAGTGTCTTCATAAACAGTCTCCTTCACTTGATTCTCACAAACTCCAGGAAGCAAATTAGTATTGGTTAAGTCTCGACCAATGAGAAAGTCAAGGCATGCCCAATGTCAGAGATCAAGAACAATGCAGAGATAAAAACAAAATCCAATATCCAACTGCTTTAACTATGTGACCTGTGCCATTTGTGTTCTCCTCTACTTTTAAAAAACAAATTAAGGAGGATTTCCAAATTCCATCTACTAGACTCAGTAAAACTATACCTGGATAAACTGCGTTTTTGCAGGAAAACCTTAAAGTCCTATTATAGCAACCTTAAAATTATTGGTCTATAGTAAGTCGCCTACATACAAACAAGTTCCGTTCCAAGAGCACATTCATAAGTCCAATTTGTTCGTAAGTCCAACGTAAGTTAGCCTAGGTACCCAACTAGTACAATCGGCTATATAGTACTGTACTGTAATAGGTTTATAATACTTTTCACACAATTAATACATGAAAAACAAACACAAAAAATAAATAAACAAATTTTAATCTTACAGTACAGTACCTTGAAAAGTACAGTAGTGCAATATAACAGCTGGAATCCAGGGGCTGGCATCCAGTGAACAGGCAAGAAGAGTTACTGACAAGAGGAGGGAGAGAAGGTGGGAGATGGTAGAGCTGAAGGATCCTCAGCAATAAGAGATGGAAGGTAAGCTGCAATTTCACTTTTGCCTTACGTGATTGGACATGCGAACGCACGTTCACATCTTTAAAAGTTCACAGCTCAAAGGTTTGTATGTAGGGGACTTACTGTAACTTATAAAGTATAATCATACAATGATTCTCTAACTCTGGATTCTCATCCAATCCATAAAACAATATAATATTACACTTGAGATGGAAGCCAGGACAGGTGGATTGACAGAAGACACACATGCTGCTACCTCTAAATCTGTCTGTGCTTCAGGTGCCTGGGACATTGATGGACACATATAGTTTCCATTTCAGAACGAAAAGCTATGAAATGAAAAGCATTCTTTCAAAAGACAAGACTGCTAAAAGAGACAAGCTGCATCTTAATGGGAGTGAAGAATGAGACAGGCTGTAACAGCATGAAGAGAATTGCAGGAAAACCACAATGCATGAAAAGCCAAAAGCTCAGTCAGGTCGATGATTTGAAATGGGAAAGGGAGAATAAGTCACCTGCAAAATATTGAATCAATCTATGTTTTTGTTTTTAAAGAATGTTCAGTAGATTTCTGTGGGAAAAGGTATACAAAGGTTCAAAGAGACATGGTTGCAAAGTTAGTTTCAGACCAAATCTATCCAAATATATTCCAGATTTGGTATGAATTGATTAATTCCACTGAAGTATAAATGCAGCAAGCAGAAAATTCATATAAAGGAAAAACACAGTCACTCTTATTCTTGCCATTTAAAAAAAAATTATTCCTTCTCTCCTTTCCCCTTTGGTAACCAAAAATTTTAATCTTTATCTCCTTATGTGATCATTATTTAAAACATTCATTATAAAATATATCTGCCAATGCAGGGGACACGGGTTCGTGCCCCGGTCTGGGATGATCCCACATGCCGTGGAGCGGCTGGGCCCGTGAGCCATGGCCGCTGATCCCGCGCGTCCGGAGCCTGTGTTCCACAATGGGAGAGGCCGCAACAGTGAGAGGCCTGCGTAACGCAAAAAAAAAAAATTAAAATAAAAAAATAAAAAATATATATATATATATCTGTAGATACTAGTTGACTCAGTGCCCTGGAGATTATTGGACGCATGTAGCGAATATGTCATGTCATGACATCAAAGCATTTTCCAAGCTTAAAAAGCGATTGAGAGAGGAGCTTCAAGATGGTGGAAGAGTAAGATGTGGAGATCACCTTCCTCCCCACAAATACATGAGAAATACATCTATATCTGGAACAACTCCTACAGAACACCTACTGCACACTGGCAGAAGACCTCAGACTTCCCAAAAGGCAAGAAACTCCCCACATACCTGGGTATGGCAAAAGAAAAAAGAAAAAACAGAGACAAAAGAATAGGGACGGAACCTGCACCAGTGGGAGGGAGCTGTGAAGGAGGAAAAGCTTCCACACACTAGGAAGCCCCTTCACTGGCAGAGACGGGGTGGTGGCGGGGACACTTCAGAGCCACGGAGGACAGCACAACAATAAGGGTGTGGAGGGCAAAGCAGAGAGATTCCCGCACAGAGGATAGGTGCCGACCAGCACTCACCAGCCCGAGAGGCTTGTCTGCTCACCCGCTGGGGTGGGCGGGGCTGGGAGCTGAGGCTCTGGCTTCGGTCGGAGCGCAGGAAGAGGACTGGGGCTGGCGGCGTGAACAAAGCCTGAAGGGGGCAAGTGCGCCACAGCCAGCTGGGAGGGAGTCCGTGAAAAAGTCTGGAGCTGCCGGAGAGGCAAGAGACATTTTCTTGCCTCTTTGTTTCCTGGTGGGCGAGGAGAGTGGATTAAGAGCGCTGCTTAAAGGAGCTGCAGAGACGGGCGCGAGCCGCGGCTATCAGCGCGGACCCCAGAGACGGGCATGAGACGCTAAGGCTGCTGCTGCTGCCACCAAGAAGCCTGTGTGCGAGCACAGGTCACTATCCACACCTCCCCTCCTGGGAGCCTATGCAGCCCGCCACTGCCAGGGTCCCGTGATCCAGGGACAACTTCCCCGGGAGAACGCACGGCGCGCCTTAGGCTGGTGAAACGACATGCTGGCCTCTGCCGCCGCAGGCTCGCGCAACATTCCGTAGCCCTCCCTTCCCCCGGCCTGAGTGAGCCAGAGTCCCCGAAGCAGCTGCTCCTTTAACCTCGTCCTGTCTGAGCGAAGAACAGATGCCCTCAGGCACCCTACATGCAGAGAGGGTTCCAAATCCAAAGCTGAACCCCGGAAGCTGTGCGAACAAAGAAGAGAAAGGAAAATCCCTCCTAGCAGACTCAGGAGCAGTGGATTAAATCACTACAATCAACTTCATGTACCCTGCATCTGTGGAATACCTGGATAGACAACGAATCATCCCAAATTGAGGAGGTGGACTTTGGTAGCAACGATATATATTTTTTTTCCCTTTCTCTCTTTTTGTGAGTGTGTATGTGTATGCTTCTGTAGGTGATAGTCTGTATAGCTTTGCTTTTACCATTTGTCCTAGGGTTCTGTCTGTCCGTTTTTTTTGGTTGTTGTTGTTGCTGTTTTTTTGGTATAGTTTTTAGCGCTTGTTACCACTAATAGATTTGTTTCTTGGTTTGGTTGCTCTCTTCGTTCTTTCTTTTCTTTTTTTATTACATAATTTTTTAAATAATTATTTTTTATTGTAATTATTTTATTTTTATCTTCTTTCCTTCTTTCTTTTTTTTCTCCATTTTATTCTGAGCTGTGTGGATGACAGGCTCTCGGTGCTCTAGCCAGGTATCAGGGCTGTGCCTCTGAGGTGGGAGAACCAAGTTTAGGACATTGGTCCACAAGATACATTGGCCCACATAATATCAAATGGTGAAAATGTACCAGAGATCTCCATCTGAACGTCAAGACCCAGCTCCACATAACAACCAGCAAGCTACAGTGCTGGACACCCTATGCCAAACAACTAGCAAGACAGGAAAACAACCCCACCCGTTAGCAGAGAGGATGAGTAGAATCATAATAAGGCCACAGACACCCCAAAACACACCAGCAGACATGGACCTGCTCACGAGAAAAACAAGATCCAGCCTCATCCACCAAAACACAGGCACTAGTCCCCTCCACCAGGAAGCCTACACAACCCACTGAACCAAGCTTAGCCACTGGGGGCAGACACAAAAAACAACAGGAACTACGAACCTGCAGTCTGTGAAAAGGAGACCCCAAACACAGTAAGTTAAGCAAAATGAGAAGACAGAGAAACAGACAGCAGATGAAGCAGCAAGGTAAAAACCCACCAGACCTAACAAATGAAGAGGAAACAGGCAGTCTACCTGAAAAAGAATTCAGAATAATGATGGTAAAGATGATCCAAAATCTTGGAAATAGAATGGAGAAAATATAAGAAATGTTTAAAAAGGACGTAGAAGAACTAAAGAGCAATCAAACAATGATGAACAACACAATAAATTAATTTAAAATTCTCTAGAAGGGATCAATAGCAGAATAACTGAGGCAGAAGAATGGATAAGTGACCTGGAAGATAAAATAGCAGAAATAATTGCTGCAGAGCAGAATAAAGAAAAAAGAATGAAAAGAATTGAGGACAGATTCAGAGATGTCTGGGACAACATTAAACACATGAACATTTGAATTATATGGGTCACAGAAGAAGAAGAGAAAAAGAAAGGGACTGAGAAAATATTTGAAGAGATCATAGTTGAAAATTTCCCTAATATGGGAAAGGAAATACTTAATCAGGTCCAGGAAGCACAGAGAGTCCCATACAAGATAAATCCAAGGGGAGACATGCTAAGACACATATTAATCAAACCATCAAAAATTAAATACAAAGAAAAAATATTAAAAGAAGAAAGAGAAAAATAACATATAAGGGAATCCCCATAAGGTTAACAGCTGATCTTTCAGCAGAAACTCTGCAAGCCAGAAGACAGTGGCAGGACATATTTAAAGTGATGAAGGGGAAAACGTACAACCAAGATTACTGTACCCAGCAAGGATCTCATTCAGATTTTAGAGAGAAATCAAAAGCTTTACAAACAAGCAAAAGCTAAGAGAATTCAGCACCACCAAACCAGCTCTACAACAAATGCTAAAGGAACTTCTCTAGGCAGGAAATGAAAGAGAAGGAATAGACCTATAGTAACATACCCCCCCAAAATTAAGAAAATGGTAATGGGAACATACGTTATTGATAATTGCCTTAAATGTACATGGATTAAATGCTCCAAACAAAAGACACAGACTGTCTGAATGGATACAAAAACAAGACCTGTATATATGCTGTCTACAAGAGATGCACTTCAGACCTAGGGACACATACAGGCGGAAAATGAAGGGATGGAAAAACATATTCCATGCAAATGGAAATTAAAAGAAAGCTGGAGTACCAGTACTTATATCAGACAAAATATACTTTAAAACAAAAACTATTACAAAAGACAAAGAAGGACACTACATAATGATCAAGGGAACAATCCAAGAGGAAGATATAACAATTATAAATATTTATGTACCCAACATAGGAACACCTCAATACATAAGGCAAATACTAACAGCCATAAAAGGGGAAATTGACATTAACACATTGATAGTAGGGGACTTTTAACACCCCACTTTCACCAATGGACAAATCATCCAAAATGAAAGTAAATAAGGAAACACAAGCTTTAAATGATATATTAAACAAGATGGACTTAATTGACATTTATAGGACATTCCATCCAAATATAACAGAATACACTTTCTTCTCAAGTGCTCATGGAACATTCTCCAGGATAGAGAGTATCTTGGGTCACAAAACAAGCCTTGGTAAATTTAAGAAAATTGAAATTGTATCAAGTATCTTTTCCGACCACAATGCTAGGAGAGTAGATATCAATTACAGGAAAAAATGTGTAAAAAATACAAACACATTGAGGCTCAACAATATACTACTTAAGAACCAAGAGATCACTGAAAAAATCAAAAAGGAAATCAAAAAATACCTAGAAACAAATGATAATGAAAACACGAAGACCCAAAACCAGTGGGACGCAGCAAAAGCTGTTCTAAGAGGGAAGTTTATAGCAATACATTCCTATGTTAAGAAACAAGAAAAAAAATCTCAAATAAACAACATAACCTTACACCTAAAGCAATTAGAGAAAGAACAAAAAAACACCGAAAGTTAGCAAAAGGAAAGAGATCATAAATATCAGATCAGAAATAAATGAAAAAGATATGAAGGAAATGATAGCAAAGATCAATAAAACTAAAAGCTGGTTCTTTGAGAAGATAAATAAAATTGATAAACCATTAGCCAGACACATCAAGAAAAAAAGGGAGAAGACTCAAACCAATAGAATTAGAAATGAAAAAGAAGTAACAACTGACACTGCACAAATACAAAGGATCATGAGAGATTACAACAAGCAGCTATATTCCAATAAAATGGACAACTTGGAAGAAATTCACAAATTCTTAGAAATGCACAACCTGCCAAGACTGAACCAGGAAGAAATAGAAAATATGAACATACCAATCACAAGCACTGAAATTGAAACTGTGATGAAAAATATTCCAACAAACAAAAGCCCAGGACCAGATGGCTTCCCAGGTGAATTCTATCAGCCATTTAGAGAAGAGCTAACACCCAACCTTCTCAAACTCTTCCAAAATACAGCAGAGGGAGGAACACTCCCAAACTCATTCTACGAGGCCACCATCACCCTGATACCAAAACCAGACAAAGATGTCAAAAAGAAAGAAAACTACAGGCCAATATCACTGATGAACATAGATGCAAAAATCCTCAACAAAATACTAGCAAACATGGCTTCCCTGGTGGTGCAGTGGTTGAGAGTCTGCCTGCCAATGCAGGGGACACGGGTTTGTGCCCTGGTCCGGGAAGATCCCACATGCCGTGGAGCGGCTAGGCCCGTGAGCCATAGCCACTGAGCCTGCGCGTCCGCAGCCTGTGCTCCGCAATGGGAGAGGCCACAACAGTGAGAGGCCCGCGTAATGCAAAAAAAAAAAAAAAAAAAAAAATACTAGCAAACAGAATCCAACAGCACATTAAAAGGATCATACACCATGATCAAGTGGGGTTTATTCCAGGAATGCAAGGATTCTTCAATATATGCCAATAAATCAATGTGATACACCATATTAACAAATTGAAGAAGAAAAACCATATGATCATCTCAATAGATGCAGAGAAAGCTTTTGACAAAATTCAACACACATTTATGATAAAATCCCTCCAGAAAGTAGGCATAGAGGGAACTTACCTCAACATAATAAAGGCCATATATGACAAACCCACAGCCAACATAGTCCTCAATTATGAAAAACTGAAACCATTTCCACTAAGATCAGGAAAAGACAATGTTGCCCACTCTCACCACTATTATTCAACATAGGTTTTTTTTTTTTTTTTGCGGTATGTGGGCCTCTAACTGTTGTGGCCTCTCCCTTTGCAGAGCACAGGCTCTGGACACGCAGGCTTAGCAGCCATGGCTCACGGGCCCAGCCACTCCACGGCATGTGGGATCTTCCCAGACCGGGTCATGAACCCGTGTCCCCTGCATCGGCAGGCAGACTCTCAATCACTGCGCCACCAGGGAAGCCCTCAACATAGTTTTGGAAGTTTTAGCCACAGCCATCAGAGAAGAAAAAGAAATAAAAGGAATCCAAGGTGGAAAAGAAGAAGTAAAGCTGTCACTGTTTGCAGATAACATGATACTATACATAGAGAATCCTAAAGATGCCACCAGAAAACTACTAGAGCTAATCAATGAATTTGGTAATGCAGCAGGATACAAAACTAATGCACAGAAATCACTTGCATTCCTATATACTAATGATGAAAAATCTGAAGGTGAAATTAAGGAAACACTCCAATTTACCACTGCAACAAAAAGAATAAAATATCTAGGAATAAACCTACCTAAGGAGACAAAGGACCTGTATGCAGAAAATTATTAGACACTGATGAAAGAAATTAAAGATGATACAAATAGATGGAGAGATATTCCAAGTTCTTGGATTGCTAGAATCAACATTGTGAGAATGACTATACTACCCAAAGCTATCCACAGATTTAATGCAATCCCTATCAACCTGCCAGTGGCATTTTTCACAGAACTAGAACAAAAATTTTCACAATTTGTATGGAAACACAGAAGACCCCGAATAGCCAAAGCAATCTTGAGTAAGAAAAATGGTGCTGGCGTAATCAGGCTCCCTGACTTCAAACTATACTACAAAGCTACAGTAATAAAGACAGTGTGGTACTGGCACAAAAACAGAAAGATAGATCAATGGAACAGGATAGAAAGCCCAGAGATAAACCTATGCACATATGGTAACCTTATCTTTGATAAAGGAAGCAAGAATATGCAATGGAGAAAAGACAGCCTCTTCAATAAGTGGTGCTGGGAAAACTGGACAGCTATATGTAAAAGATTGAAATTAGAACACTCCCTAACACCACACACAAAAATAAACTCAAAATGGATTAAAGACCTAAATGTAAGGCCAGACACTATCAAACTCTTAGAGGAAAACATAGGCAGAACACTATGACATAAATCACAGCAAGATCCTTTTTGACCCACCTCCTACAGAAATGGAAATAAAAACAAAAATAGACAAATGGGACCTAATGAAACTTAAAACCTTTTGCACAGCAAAGGAAACCATAAACAAGATGAAAAGACAACCCTCAGATTCAGAGAAAATATTTGCAAATGAAGCAACTGACAAAGGATTAATCTCCAAAATTTTCAAGCAGCTCATGCAGCTCAATGTCAAAAAACAAACAACTCAATCAAAAAATGGTTAGAAGACCTAAATAGACATTTCTCCAAAGAAGATATACAGATTGCCCACAAACACATGAAAGAATGCTCAACATCATTAATCATTAGAGAAATGCACATCAAAACTACAATGAGATATTATGTCACACTGGTCAGAATGGCCATCATCAACAAATCTGCAAACAATAAATGCTGGAGAGGGTGTGGAGAAGAGGAACCCTCTTCCACTGTTGGTGGGAATGTAAATTGATACAGCCACTATGGAGAACAGTATGAAGGTTCCTTAAAAACTAAAAATAGAAGTACCATACGACCCAGCAATCACACTACTGGGCATATACCTGAAGAAAACCATAATTCAAAAAGAGTCATGTACCACAATGTTCATTGCAGCTCTATTTACAATAGCCAGGACATTGAAGCAACCTAAGTGTCCATCAACAGATGAATGGATAAAGAAGATGTGGCACATATATACAGTGGAATATTACTGAGCCATAAAAAGAAATGAAATTGAGTTATTTGTAGTGAGGTGGATGGACCTAGAGTCTGTCATACAGAGTGAAGTAAGTCAGAAAGAGAAAACAAATACCATATGCTAACACATATATATGGAATCTAAAAAAAAAAATGGTCATGAAGAACCTAGGGGCAAGACGGGAATAAAGACACAGACCTACTAGAGAATGGACTTGAGGATACAAGGAGGGGGAAGGTTAAGCTGGGACAAAGTGAGAGAGTGGCATAGACATATATACACTACCAAATGTAAAACAGATAGCTAGTGGGAAGCAGGCGCATAGCACAGGGAGATCAGCTCGGTGCTTTGTGCCACCTAGAGCGGTAGGAAATGGGGTGTGGGAGGGAGGGAGATGCAAGAGGGATGAGATATTGGGATATATGTATATGTATAACTGATTCACTTTGTTATAAAGCAGAAACTATTACACCATTGTAAGCAATTATATGCCAAAAAAGATGTTAAATAAAAAAAAAAATAGTGATTGATGACCCAAGTCTATCAGTAAAGAAGATGAGGTTTCTTCAGGGACTCTGCAATGGTTTTCTCTCATTAGGCAAAACAATAAGAAATTTCACTTGGTTGGGAAGAGGGGGGTGCAGTGTAAAAAGGAATTTGAATGAGATATTCTAAGTAATGATTTCTATTTGTAGAGTATCTTTGTTTACTTTATCATATTGGGTCTTTCTTCTATCTTTGTATTATCATTCTCTTTCCCTTAAGCTCCAAAATCCTGTTTCATAACCTAAAGGGTATATGGACTCACTGAGAAGTACGCCAGGAATGAGCCATTATTAAGGTGGCTAGTGTATAGAATGTCTCAGGGGTGAGGAAGCAGAATGAAACTTTGATAACTACATAGGCAGATAGGCAGTAAGCCTGCATAGCATAGTGGCAAGGCATGGACTTTGGAGCCTGTATATGACTTAACTTATTTAAACCTATTTCCTCATCTGTAAAAAGGGGCTAATAAGTATACCTATTCCAGGCATTTTATGAGGATTAAAAAAGTTAATATCTATAAAAAGCCCATAACTGCCAGAACATTGCCAATTCCATATAAATTTAATATATGTATATATACGCATATATACATACATATAAACACATAGCCCATGACATATAAATTATATATATACTTATATAGCCAATGCCATATAACTTATATATGTATATATAAAAAGTCAACCAGGGCTTCCCTGGTGGCGCAGTGGTTGAGAGTCCGCCTGCCTTTGCAGGGGACGCAGGTTCATGCCCCGCTCCGGGAGGGTCCCATGTGCTGCGGAGTGGCTAGGCCCGTGAGCCATGGCTGCTGAGCCTGTGCGTCCAGAGCCTGTGCTCCGTAACGGGAGAGGCCACCACAGTGAAAGACCCGTGTACCGCAAAAAGAAAAAAAAAAAAAAAAGTCAATCATCATATGTATGTATACATATGGATAGTCATGTAATTTGCAGTAATCATTTAAAATAAAAGTTGGATATGATCAAATCAATAATTTTGTTTTGGAATTAGTAGAGAAGTAAGAATTTATAATATTTGCCTTATTATTTTTAGAGCTTGGTATACTGACCTAAGGGTTATAGGAGGCTATAAGCTTTAAATGAGATTTATGAGAACTTTTCAAACACGGGCATTAGTAATTTTATTAGGTATTAATAATGCATAAAAATTAGCTAAAAACTGTGACTTAAAACAACCGTAAGGCTTCCCTGGTGGCGCAGTGGTTGAGAGTCTGCCTGCCGATGCAGGGGACACGGGTTCATGCCCCAGTCCAGGAAGACCCCACATGCCGCGGAGCAGCTAGGCCTGTGAGCCATGGCTGCTGAGCCTGTGCTTCCGGAGCCTGTGCTCCGCAACGGGAGAGGCCACAACAGTGAGAGGCCCGAGTACTGCAAAAAGCAAACAAACAAAAAAAACAACCATAATCATTTCTTACCTCTCATGGTTTCTGTGGGTTAGAAATTCAAAATCAACTTGGTTGGGTGGTTCTGACTCAGGATCTCTCATAAGACCACAGTAAGACGTCTGCTCAGGCTGCAGTGATCTGAAAGCTGGGAAAAACAAGATGGGAGCCCAACAGGTGGTTCACCCAAGGCTGGCAAATTGGTACAGGTGTTGGTGGTTTTAATTCCCCTCCAGGCGGGCTTCTCCACAGGGCTACTTAAGGATCCTTAGGCCAAAAGCTAGCTTCTCCTAGACACAGCAAGTTAAGAGCCCCCAAAGAAATATGCAATGCCTTTTAAGTTCAATCTCAGAAGACACATTATCACTTCTGTCATATTCTATTACCCATATGGGTCAACTCTGATATAATGGGTGAGAGGGCTACATAAGACCATAAATAACAGGAAGCAAGGGTCCTTGGAGGCTATTTTCTAGGATGGCTATCACAGGAATAGATTATCATCATTTGTCCTGAGGGCTGATTTAGACATGTGGTCTGCCCATCTGGTCTATTTACACTGTAAGACAATATATTAACTTCTGAAACAAACATTTACCGAGAACCTATGTGTCAAACAAAATATTACATGTTTTGTGACATGAATTGAAGAAAACAAAACATAAGATGCAGGGGTGTAGAGAAGTTGGATACTTTTATAATAATCCAGGAGAGTTGGTGATACAAAATAATTGACAGTGCCAGTAAAAAGAGGAGATGTCTTGTTCTCTCATGACTTTGGTCAGTTTAAGCGAGTCCCTCAGATTTTGAGTGACTCTAAGTTAATGTATCAATATACAGTTAATATATAAAGTTAGTCCTGGTCATAGGAAAGAACTACTCCTTGGAATGATGGTGATCCCACCAAGTCAGAGATACCTTCTGGGGTTGGGCTAGAAAGTCAGAGAACAACTAATGCGTTCATCACTAACTTAGGGACAGTAAGAACCATGACTAAATTCACAGGGATGCCATATGCTGGAAGTAAAGGAAAGATCACTTATATTTTTGAAGGCTTTTTATATGGAAGAGAAAATGAAGTACAAGTCACATGGAGATGGATTTCTGTTCAATAATGATGATTTTAAGATGATGTGATTGGCTACAGCTTAAGTGGTTGCTTTATTTGGGAAAGCCTAGTTGGCTGTTTGTGATTGGTTGTTCTCAATTTCATTTTCTGATTCAAGTGCCTTGACACTGGCTTGGGTTTTGATTTGCTTATGTAGACCACCAAGGTATTAAAGCCAACTCAGTCGAATGGTATCCTTATTTAATTTTTATTTAATTATATAATATATATATAAAAAGATACTGAGAATAGCTGTGTGTTCCTTCCTTCAAAACCCACACTGAAACAATGAAGTATAAGCATACATTATGAAAACTGTAGGAGTTGAGCTTCTTTTGACAATCATGCCAATTCTCAAGTGCATTCAATGATACTGTTAGTGAAATTAAAAGCTTCAGAAAACTTAAGTAGCCTAAGTTTATTTACAATAAAGATTGGACTTCCTGCCAAATATGTCTTTTAAAATCGAGTAAAGGAGACAAAGACCTCCAAATTCTCCGACACCAGGCTTCCCCGGTATTTCCAAATTCAGAAGGGGGAGAGAGGGTAGAGCCACTCGGATTGCAGCATAGCTGCTAAATGGACTTGAACTGCAATCATCTTCCAGTAAAAATATCATTAGCACATTTCAAATGGGAAGATACCTAATATCACTTCACATCTTGTTTTAATTACCTTTTCCTCCTCAAAATTCTAATCAAGCGATTTTGCATTTACATATCTTTAATGATGTTTCAATCATCCATTATGAATATAGGCAATTTGCAACTTTTATTCAACATACTCAGATGTGCACTGTTTATGAATTCTGATGTTTAATAGATAATTGACTAATTAAATCTCATTTAGAGCTGAATTTGTTAAGCATGCCCCATAGACTTCATTTTTATTCCACTTCAATTCTGAAAGTATTCCAGGTTCTCTACTCTAAAATCCTGACTAAAAAACCCTTATCCTCTAAAAGCTGTGAATTCCCAAGTTTATAAATGCATTTATCCTATCTCACTAAAATCCCATGGATAAATACTAATAGTGGTAAGTCATCATAGGATATTTCAAGTCACCTGGGTGTTATTATCATTTACTGGCTCCAGGGATTACAATGGTCTGAAATGTTGCTTTCCCCCAGGCCCTCCACCAGAAGATTCTAGTTCATCATTTAGAAATTCTTATACTTAGTTTCTAAGCACACATAACATTATGACAATCACTGAGGTTATATAACGTATTTAGAAAGATAAGACAGCAAGAGTCTTTGGAGAAATAATCAAGTCTGAAAGTGCTGTGGTTTCTTTGTTTCTGTTTTTACAGTATATAGCGTTCTATATTTCTGTGTGTTACTAGGAATTTGTCAAGCTTGGATAACTAATTCCATATTTAAACGGATTTAATTATACAATACACAGCTGATTTTCTAACTGTCCACACTGAATTTGCTGAATAAATGTTACAAATGAACTATATAAGGAATGATTTAAATATTTAAAAATGCAAATGCAAACACTTTCATATCTTGAGAGAAGAAGCAGTGAAACAGGAAACAATAATAGAATTTCTTAAAGGTTTTCTCCTGAATTTTTTTTTTTTTTTTTTTTTTTTTTTTTTTTTTTTTGTGGTACGCAGGCCTCTCACTATTGTGGCCTCTCCTGTTGCGGAGCACAGGGTCCGGACACGCAGGCTCAGCGGCCATGGCTCACGGGCCCAGCTGCTCTGTGGCATGTGGGATCTTCCCAGACTGGGGCACGAACCCGTGTCCCCTGCATCGGCAGGCGGACTCTCAACCACTGCACCACCAGGGAAGCCCTTCTCCTGAATTTTTGCCTGCTGAGTAGACTAATGACATCAGGAGACATCCCCAATGACTCCCTATCACTTAACACCAGTCTTTTCTTACAGACCAGGTGAAACAGCTTTTACACAGAGAAAATGCAGTGTTCTTTGATTACTGCAAGTAACTTCAGGATCACATCAAAGATTCATCTGGGGCTTTGAATCCTCCTAAGATTAGACAAGCAGTTACATTTTCAAACAGTATCAGACTTTTAACTTTTATTAATTTCTTCTTTTGTAAACACTATATTCCCAACAACTATATCAAGCCATAATAATTTCAGTCATTGTAATTTCTTTAGATATATCATCTTCTCGTATTTATATCTGCCAGTAGATATTGCAAAGAAATTTTCTGAAGGACTCCATGTGGAATGGGATCATGGGAAAAGACAGGTATATATCCACTTAAGATAATTTTTATGTTAAAATGTGAGAAATAAGTGTGTGATAAACCATGCCCCTCGATAGTCCTTGAGAATACGAGTGCCTCAATCAGTTTGTAGATTTTTGTTTTTCTTTATTTTTAATTTCATTTATAATTAATATTTTTCCAGTTATCCATTATTACTGGATCTGGACATCTTATGATTAGTTTTAAACAATTTTAGAATGCTTACCACAACGTAAGCAGAGTTGCTTTTGTTCATCATCTATATTAATTGCTTTACTTATATCAACTCTTTTCCCAAATGAGAATTCTTGCTCTGACTCTAGAAGGTCAGAAGTGATATGCCATTAAATATCCCTTTACAGGGAACCTTATAAAACTATAGTTGATTATTTTCAAATAATCTATTTGTATTAATACCTTAACAATATCTCCACTGAAGTTTAGTGAGTCACTTCTACCTTACTTTAAAATGTATGTTTTTTTTATAATCTATAAAATACTTAATAATTACTCTGTATCAGCCCTTCATGAAATATAAAAGTAAACTAAACACACCACCTAATCTCTGTAAGTTCAGAGTCTAAAATGTAAAGGTAAGTATAATAATTCTCAAAAAAGAAAATATGATATATCTTAAGAGGTACATATATAGTCAATGGGAAGCCATGAGACCTAATTATTGTTCCCACTTGAGAAGATTAGGTAAGATTTCTAGAATTTGCAGCTTTTGAGATGTAATGTCTTACAAGTAGATGGTTTAGTCAAGTCACATATGAGGAAAGAGAGCTTTTCAGGCAGAGGGAACATAAATTGTAAACAGACATAGGGGAAGGAAATCACAGAGAAAATTTCTGTAGTCTAGTTGGATACTGTTAGGTCCAAAATGATGTTAACCTAGAAAAAGCTTACCAGTGTGAATCCAAACTACAATCAACCTTTCCTGTTTTTGTGAACAGAATGGGGAACTACTATTTACAAAACTCTTCATGAAAGATGTCCAGATATTGAGAGAAATAATGAATATATAAATATAATATAAAAATATATATTCACAGATACCTATTTTCATGTAGATGAATATACACATGTATAGCGATATATGCACACATTACATATACAATATGTATATATACTTATGCATATATAATATATATTATGCATGTTTTATAATGTATATTATGTATGTTTTATTTATATATATATAATTTATAGTAAATCATTCATAGTTCAGCAAAAGCAACTGAGGCAATTAACTCCTAAGTGCATGCAAAAATATCTCTGTAACACTAAAGCATTGTAGAGCCTCCTTTTGAAACAGGTTTGGAGGAAACATACCAGCTTTCTTCCCTTTATAAAAACATCATAACTCATTATGGCAAGTTTATTTCTGCCCTGTATAACTCTTTGTGCTCATTTATAGATTGGTCCCACAAATGTTTCTTAAGCGTCTACAATATGCACTGCACAGTGGTAAAAGTGGGGATTATTAAACACACACACACACACACAACTGAATACAATGCCTATCCTTTTAAAATAGTTTGCAAAACATCGGGGAGAGAGAAAAGCATGGAAAAATATAGATGAAGAACTAACTTTTATATGAGCGCTATCCTGAGTGCCTAAGAGAGTTCAATTTAAGAAGCAGTTTCTTCTGCCAGGAGATTAAAATGAAGTCATGAATGAGAGGTTCTACAGACACTAGTTGTTGCCATCATAATTATTGTATATTAATTTAGGCATCAAAAAGACATCTACTGATGCCTATCAAGCATGGATATTCTTTATTTTTATTATTTTGATTTTTTAAAATGTTCTTAAGTTATTCCCCCCTATACTTTTCTTATTCCACCTTAAATTTCATATGCCTTACAGCCAGAGTACCCACACAGTTAACCTTCCTAAAGGGATCAACTGAATTAACTTGACAAAAATCAGAACAGATATTTGGACTCATTGAGGCTAAATGAAAACAGCTCTAAATGATTCTTCTCCTTCTAGCCATAATGTACACCCACTGTTACTATAAGAAAAGTGTAACCCTCTTTCTTCAGACCAAAATTCCATTTAATATCCAATGATTTAGTTATAGTTGGGTCCCCATCGATGGCTCAAGCCTCTCCCAGGAAGCTCCAGAATTCTAAATGTCAATTTCCATGCCACAGAAAAGTAGGTTAGCATCTGCCTGGTGAAATTCTTAGAAAAGCACATTGCTCTTCTTTCTTTGGCAAATGGCATGCTAGAGAGGGAACTGAGGACCATCCTGTAAAAAAAAAAATCTTTCTTCAGGAGAAAGCCAATCTGATGGCCGTTTGATATTCTAAGTAAAATGGGTAGCCTAGCATATTTTGACAACTGGTCAACCCTCTAGGAGTCTCTTCCTGCTTCCAATAGTATCTGTATGGCTATAATTTATTAATGGCCAATGATGTGATGGGCACTGTCAAGGGAAGCTCTTAAGTATCACTAATCTACATTTTATAGACGCGGAAACAGATTCAGAGGCTTTGGATGACTAATCTAATTTAGCAGCTGGCAGAGACTAGAGGAGGGGATTCAGCACTAAGTTAAGATTTTCACACTGAGGTAGTCCATCCATTGGAGTCTCCTAGTGAACCCCCAGGGCACACATCTTTTACTTGTCGTCTTTCCCTTCCTGAGTGGGTTACTGCGAAAAGTCCACTTAACCAGGCCCTGTGGCATAAGACAATCAAAGAGCCCTGGATTTACAATTCAACCACCTGGCCTAGTGTGAAATTTAAACCCTTTGGATTTCATCCCCTTTACACTGGATGGAAGCAGTTCATGGCATTGGCTTTGTGAGGCAGCTTTGTAGCTGCTATGTATTCCATGTTAGGAAACAAAGTGAAAACTGAGACTTTCTCAGGTGTTTTGGAAAATATTCTCTTTACAGAGAGCTTTACCCACATTGCCCATTATTGTGTAGGAAAGGTTTCTGTCATTTCTCCACATGTGGGATGGCAGAAAGGCATTCCACTCAGACTGGCATGTAAAAAGCCTGGATGCATGAAAGGCTGATGAAAGAGCTGGTTTCCTGTGTTGAAACATGAGGTCTGGCTGAAAAGGAAGTAGGGTTCATTTTGAAAGGTCTTTTCTACCTGTCTAAAAGGGGGTTGGCTTAAACCTATGATTAATGTGTGTTTATGTGTGTATTCATAGGTGAGAATCACAGGTTTTTAAGAGTAGTATGGCCACATTTGCTTTAGAGAGAATTTTAGAGTAGGGGGTGAATTGGAGAGGTGAACTATTTGTTGCAGTGATTAGGTAGATGGAAATAAAAACAGGGTTTGGGTATTTTATAGATTAGTATAATTTATACTTCCAACTAGGACTTTACAGTTTACCAGTTTTAAAAAAATAACGTATATTTTTTTGTCTGTCAGAAAAGCATGCCATTAACAAACTTTGCTAGAAATTTATTTTCCTTTTTACCTCCTGGGAGTCTTTTTATATCCTACCATCTTTCTTTCCTTTCCTGAATGCAGCCAAAAAAATCAGCATTAAATGAAGGATGTTTCAATATTTATTTATGTCATGAATTACCCAGGATACTGAACTGATAAATGGAGAGTCTTTATCTGTTTGGGTTAATCATACCTTGTTATTAAGAGTTAGTTGGTAGGAAATCTTTAATTATAGAAGCCAAATCCATATTCTGGAGATGTAATCTCCTTATCTTCTCAAAGAATCTCAAACAATGTATAAGTTTTCTTGGCCACATAATCAGCATACCTGCTTATAGAAAACCTTAAGATCTGCACCATGAAATTGGAACATAATTTGTAAAATCAATTTCTTGAATAATGTCACAGGAGGATAAAGGTCTACCAAGGAAGGTAAAAAGAAACTTAATTCAATAGTCAAACTAGCCATGACATTCCTTAAAAAATTAAGCTTATAGATAAGCTGTCAGTGTTTAATTAAAACACAGTAAAACAGCGAATAACCCTTTATAACAATATAATAATTTTCTCTGGCAATCATTTCCCTTATATAGTCAGTTTTCCATCTTAGGTAACACTCAGAAATTCAATTCTATAACCACAATTTGCCATACTACAGTTTACCATTTAACAACATAATTTATCTGTGGAAAATAAGACATGCTTGTTATGAGTCACTACCTCCATATGGCACATGAAAATCTTATTATGTTGAAATCAGGGCACATAGGATAGAAATAGTGACTCTGGCACTAAAGTTCTGCTTATTCTGAGAATTATACTGCCCCAGATGCACCTTTCACTATTCTCCTATTATCTTATGCTCCAGCCATTATAAACCATTTACAAGTCCCAAACACACTCATATTTGGCTTTCTACCTTTGCACTGGCTGTTCCACTTTCCTGACATAATCCTTGCTTCTGTCCTTCCCTTTTAATTAGCTAACTCCTACTCAGAGTTCTCATCAGCAACCAACTGGATGAGGCACGCCTCCTTTCATTTTTAACACTCCATTTTATATCTAATATGATAATTATCCAGTACTGTAATTCAGATTACCTTGTTTGTCTCCACTTTCAGATTGAAAGATCCCTAAAGGTAGAGAAAGACTTAATTTTACTTCATCTCGAATTTTACTTCACAGTAAGAGTCAGTTGACTGAATAAATGTATAAATAAGCAACTGACAGGAGTGAATGAATGAATAAATAGGTGAATATTAACTTAGAAAAAAATCACATTATATTTATCGGCAACCTCATCTCACATTTAAGTTGTGCTAACTACTGACAAGAATCCCTAATGGTCTTTATTACCAGTCTACCCAAGTGGAAATGTAATAGGCCCTGGTCTATATTTCAGTTAAATTGCACCTTGCTGGATTTAACTCTTTATCCCAGATTGGTGATAATTAAACTTTAATCTGCATAGGAATCGCTTGAGTAAAAATGCTAAAACTTCACATTTGTGGTCCTATCCTTATAGATTTTAACTCAATTGGTCTGGGGTATGGTTAAGAATTCTGACTTCTTAAAAAATACTTCAAGTAAATCTCATGTAGGTGAACCAGAAACCCTATTTTAATAGATTCTTCCACCAAATCATCTTAATTCACTTGTGTTTTGCATTTACTGTCATGTCTAAATTTCTTCCACCCTAAAAAGTCTTACAAGTGCACCCTGCATTCTCTTATACAAGTCACTGATTCTACCCAATAAACTCAGGAAAGAACGATGCAGCCAGAACAGTGATTCCCTCTAAGAAAATTACATTGAGTCATCAACAAGGATAAAGCAGAAGCTACTCAAAAGCTTGTCTTTAAGTCTATCCCTTAGTTCACCAATTTATTCACAAGTATATGTTGAGAGACCATGTCAAATGTGAGCCTCAGCCCCATAAACTCTATATTGACTTATTTTCTCTAATCAATTTATAACTTCATAGCAAAGAGAAGAAATGTGCCTGATGGGACATGTCCTAGCCTCCATGAAATTGTACAAGTTTAAGCTGTGGCTCTTTCTTTGAGGTATGTATAAAGCAGCCTTTAAAAAATGGTTCTAGGGGCTTCCCTGGTGGTGCAGTGGTTGAGCGTCCACCTGCCAATTCAGGGGACACAGGTTCATGCCCCGGTCCAGGAAGATCCCACATGCCGCGAAGTGGCTGGTCCCGTGAGCCATGGACGCTGAGCCTGCGCGTCCGGAGCCTGTGTTCCGCAACGGGAGAGGCCACAACAGTGACAGGCCCGTGTATCAAAAAAAAAAAAAAAAGGTTCTAGAATTTTCCTAAGGACTAACACAAAACAAAATATTCTCCCCTCTTTTAAGAAATATATATATGTCATCTAATTTTAATCCTCACAACAATAAATCCTTAGGTTTAAATCCCCTTTTAAACCTAAGAAGAAAAGCACTGATATTTTAATTCTTTAAATAAGAAATCAGAGTAACTTAAATTCAAAGAAGTAAGTAGTAAAACTTGACCTGGAGTAGTCTAATGCCTGAGTTTGTGTCCATTCTTCCATCAGATCCCTGGGAAACAGGAGATGATATCTATAATAAAGCTATGTCTAATGACAGTACCCCTGGAAGCCCTGTTATTTGTAATAGTCAGAAATAGACCAAAATGAATCAACTGATGATGAATCTGAGGAGGACCCTTTGAACAAAGCCAGACTCTACCCAATCAAGGCAAAAGCACTGTATGTGTCCAGTGACACATGAAGTAACCACTTGGCACCTACCATGTGTCAAACCTTGATCTTACCAACAATGATCTCATAACTGTAGGCAAACAAATGTAATGAGACATTGTACTTGTCTTTAAAGTTTATAGCCTATTAAAGAAAAGAGATGAGTAAACAAGATAGATCATCGTGACTGCAAAAATGCAGATCCCACAAGGACCTTTAGAGAGTCCTGAGACTGACGCCAACAGGATAGATCAGGAAAACTCCATGAAGAAGATAGTACATAAACACACCAGGATGGTAATAAAGTGGAAATTCCACTTTATTCAAGTCCCTACCCTGTGAAGATGTGGAGTTTTCTGTCCAGTGAATTCCCTCAGCAGGATTAAACTAAGGATTCAATTTCATTTTAATTGCATTAAATCCCAGAAGACTAGGAAAATTGCAAATTCAGTCCCTAAAGTGAAAAGACTATACCAGTATCAGTCTTCATATTTAACTGAAGCAGATGCAAGACCCACTAATTAGCAGAGGCAAAAAGAATAATTTAAGATTTTATTTAATTGAAAGCTTATAACACAACAATTATTTAATTAGCTCATTCTTATATTAATCTCCCTCATACTTATAAATTCCATCAAGTTAGCTCACCATACTTAGGTATTTAATAAAGTTTTCTGAACTCATTTTTGCATGGATAAGCATTGTTCTACATATGCAGGAAATGAGTTCTACAGATTCTATCTTGAGTACCCATTATAAAGGGAAAAACTGAAGGACAATTATATACAAGTAAAAGGGTGATTTCAATTTTTTGACTGTTATTTCTTCTTCCAAAACTCCCTATCCTCAAACTCTCAACTTTGGTAGTGGAATTAGAAGTCATTTGAACTCTAACTTGAAAACATAAACATGTTTTCCAACAGAGGGAACTTCTCTTTCCCCATAAATACTAGAAATATATATGGAATTATCTTTAGTGACCTTTTGCATAGAAGATGTTCCAAGGAAAAGCAACTTCTCTGTAACACATGATACATATGCCAAGTCCGCTGATATTCAATCAATTGTTGGTGCTCTCCTATATACTGGTGTTGATAATTCTTATTTTTTACCATGTATTAGTGTGCATTTATGTGTACAAATGAGTAGGTTTGTGCATGTGTGTATGTAGGATGGTGGAAGAATTGGTTAAGGAGTCCTTTTTAATTTTAAATTAGCAATAAATTCAAATTATGTGATATAATTCATATTATAAAGTAATATAACTGCATAATAGAAAACTTGGAAGGTGAAATATGAAAAACAAGTACTCTCACCACTCTAACCCAACCAAAGTTATACTTTCTTGATGATTATTTTTGTACAGTTGTAATATTTTTTCAGTTATTTCTGTCCCATCATTATCACTTTGTAACATAAGCATTTTGCCATGACTCCTGTAGAATTTTTGTCTTATTTTCACTCACATTCTTTCTCTCTCTGCCTCTCTCTCCCCCTCTCTTCCTCTCTCTGTTTCTCTCTCCCTCCTGTGTCTGCAGTCTTTTCCTTGTTAATCTCTACTTTCTTCTCACATCCATTCCTCCTTAGTCTACCACTATTTGGCTTCGGCTTCACTCCTTTACTGAAACTGTTCTATCTAGGCCAAAAAAATGACTTCCTACTTTCATAAATGAAATGGAAGGTCAACTCTTATCCTTATCTTAATTTGTTTTAGGAATGAAATGGGAGATCGGGGTGGCTAGGCAAAATGTTATCAGAATTGGGGGCAGGGTGGGGTATAAGGGAGTCTATTAGAAATCTTGAGATGACATAGTTTAAATGTTGCTAAAGTATCTGCATTTTTGCACGGAGATTCTTTCCCAGACTGGAGAGTTAAAGGGGTAGCAACAGATAAATGGCCAAGCAGATATGATAGAATAAAGTTGGTCCCTTCTTCACTTTTTTGCCTTTTTGGACTCAAAAGCTCAGGACCAATAATGCTAATAAACTACAGCTTCATTTTTCTTGCTCAGACTCCAGGTCTCTCCCCTAGTTCAGGACCCTTTAGCCTTCTACATTAACAATTACAGTAACTTCTAACCAGCATCCCAGCCTCCAGACAATTCCCTCACTAATCCAACCTCCATAGTCATGAGGATGACCTTTCATATGTGGAAATGCTATATCATAAAATAAAATGGCCAAAGTTTCACCACTTTAACCCAACTGTGGTTATAATTTTGTAATGTTTAGCTTGACATAACGAAGCCCCAACACAGCCATAAATAAATAAATAAATTTAAAAATTAAAAAAAATAAAAATAATTGTATTTATATGATATAGATTAGTTTCTGTCCTACCAGCATCACTTTGCCATAGCATAAGCATTTCCATATGCCTCCTGGGAATATAGTAGAAAAGATTTTTCACAGAACTTAAACTGAATGAGTATTGCTCCAATGCTGTCAGAAGCCCTTATTTTAGGAACTCAATAATCACAATGTACAGATAACAAATAGTAGTAACCAAACCACCAGGATTCAAATCTTGTCTCAAACTAAATAGTTTCTGACTTTGAATAAGTCATTTGACATTGTTATAACACAATATCTATATTAGAGAAGATACAATAATATTTATATCATATGATTGTTGTGAGATCAAATAAATTAAATATTAATATAAGTAATATAAGTGTTTAAAACAGTGTCTGGCACATAGTAACACATGCATATGTGTGTGTGTATGTGTATATATATACCTCTCTCTCATATTATTACATCTGGAAAGCATGAGGAAAACATACACACAGATTATATTTTATGGGAGGTAGGTAATTTAGTATAATAGAAAAATCAAAGACTGGACTTCAGAAGACTTTGTATCTAATCTAGCTCTAACACTACTAGTTACTATTCAACTTTGGGCAAATCTCCCTACCTAGCTATTTACTACAATTATTATATCCTATAGGTTTCACAGATGAGGAAACTAAGTGTTAGAGAGTCTCTTGGCCAATGTTTCACAAATGGGAAATGAAACCAAGGACTCAAAAGTAACTCCCTACAACACTGCAGCTTCTGTAAAATACATGCATTGAATCAAGTGATCTTGAAAATTCTTTGACGAGCATCAATTACGTGATACTCTAAAATAGCAACTACAACAAGTGAATAAATATAGTCGTCCTACTCAGTTAAAATGTATTAACTGAGACATTATTTAATACTTTTTAATAGACATTCTTACAAAACAAATAAAACCATGTCTGCTGATTACAAGCAGAAAATACTATCTCATTCTTTTTTTTTTTTTTTTTTTGCGGTACGCGGGCCTCTCTCTGTTGTGGCCTCTCCCATTGCGGAGCACAGACGCTCTGGATTCGCAGGCTCAGCGGCCATGGCTCACGGGCCCAGCCACTCCGCGGCATGTGGGATCCTCCAGGACCAGGGCACGAACCCGTGTCCCCTGCATCGGCAGGCAGACGCTCAACCACTGCACCACCAGGGAAGCCCACTATTTCATTCTTTAATGTGAAATTCATTTTTCTTTTTCTATTTCTTGACACAGTGCCAAAAATCATAGACATTTAAGGATTGTTCTTTTTTTTCTTCCTGCTTGTTTGACTGTGATGGAAAATAAATAATGAAAACCTCTTTACTGTCAAGAACTGTTGCAGTGTATTCAGAAACTCTACTAGTAACAATAGACATCTTTATGTCAAAATTACCTTTATTGAGATATTTCCTCTTCCTTCTTTGATTCAAAAGTATGTTTTACAATAGCAGCATGGAGCCTACATTAAGTATAAACTTCAGGAAGTACAATTGAATAGTATAATATGTTCAGTGCCAAAGTTCACACTGCGTGTCTCTTTACTGGGAATATAACAAAGCTTCAAAGATTCCAGAGTCAGGTTCCAGGCTCCTGTAATTGGAGGGTAGGTATCTTCTCTCTCAAATTAGTGCCCAAAATAGACTAGAAATAATCCAGATGGTCCTGACTAGAAGCTCAGTGAGAAAGCTTATGTTAATAAGTCCCCAGTTATGAATTAAAGATAAAAATTATTTAATGTAGAAATATCATTACAATCCAAGGAGACGAATAGAACTAGGTACAACAGTAGAGCTATTTAAGCCAAATGCTCCCTTTTTAATCAAGGAAATTGAAGTTCAGAGAGGTTAGGAAGGTAACGTCTCTCAGTAAATTCAGGAAAAAGCAGCAACTGGAATTCAAGGGTTAGGACTTTTATTGCAATGTAACTTAAAATGTGTTTTTCAATGTGCCATTTAACGTGTAAGACTGACATCATGCCAGCCTACCAGAGTCTGTCATTCTATTAATTGTAGACACATTGTTTTGCTTTTGTTTTTAATGAACTAAAATGGAGCATTTTCAATGAACACCTTGCTGTATATGAAGTTGTTAAAAATTTATGTTCAAGCTAAACCTGAAGTGAAAGAAACTGCCAGGGATGCCATAGGGAAAGTGTTATGTTATTGCAGAAAAGGATGAATTCATTTTCAAACCTAAATATAAGCAAAAAAGGATTTTTTTTTCTGCCTAAGAGTTTAGACATCCCCCTTCTCAGTGCAGGTAGTAAAGAAGCAACCACCAGGGGCTTCCCTGGTGGCACAGTGGTTGAGAGGCTGCCTGCCAATGCAGGGGACACGGGTTCGAGCCCTGGTCTGGGAAGATCCCACATGCCGCGGAGCAACTAGGCCCGTGAGCCACAACTACTGAGCCTGCGTATCTGGAGCCTGTGCTCCCAACAAGAGAGGCCGCAATAGTGAGAGGCCTGCGCACCACGATGAAGAGTGGCCCCCTCTTGCCGCAACTAGAGAAAGCCCTTGCACAGAAACGAAGACCCAACACAGCCATAAATAAATAAATAAATTTAAAAATTAAAAAATAAAATAAAAAAAAAAATAAGAAGCAACCACCAGAAAGAGAGAAGTGACTCCACATGGGAAACACAAAGAGCTCTTGAGTCAGGGACAGAGAGCTATGGCATCCTCAGTCACAGCCAAATTTCAAAGATCATGTTAAAAGAAAACAAGGCAAAGCCTGTGTAAAAATCACGTGTTACAGACTAGAAATACAAATACTGTATTTGGAACAAGTGAATAGGAAAAGATACACTGAGTCATAAAGGCTTCATCATGAGAATTTAAAATCCCACTAAAACTCTGATGGTGTGAGGTGGCAGGAATATGACATCATCAGGAAAAGTCAGATTGACCCAACACAAATATTATTCCCCTGGCCAACTTGGCTACAAATTATTCTCAGCTCCTTTCATATGAGGACCCACTGAATTATATTGATATCATTCCTTAGAGCATTAGCACCATCAAGTATGATTAATATTGCACAGATATGCATAAATATGTTTAATTTTTGTGGGAGTCAACTTCAAATTTTAGTTTTAGTCATTTAAAAATGATTTGTTATCTTTGTAAATACCTGAGTGAAAAATATCTACTTTACCCTCTTGATATTGTTAAAGATATACAATTGTCAAAACTCGGTAAATCCTATCTGTTTGAGATTCAAGATTTTCATACAGGGATGTAATGAAAACAGTTAAGGTAGCACAGCTCCTTACTAGACTTCATAAGCACACACAAACACACATGTCCCTTCCCTGAATTCCATGTGGGGTTACTCTATATTGCTGTAGAATTATGAAATCAAAGACCAGGAGGCAGAGGTCCAATCCCACAACTCTTAAACCTAACAGTACGTTGCTGCTCAGCCTCTCCTTGACAACTGAAGAAATCTAGTTTTGTTTTCCTTTACTGTGTATTCTATTTTATTGATCTTGAATGTATGTTGGGTTTTGATACTTACAGGTTTCATTTTATTTTATTTTATTCTATTTGGTTGTATTTATTTGTTTAGTTTTCTTATAAACATTATCATGTGCCATGTTACTCTTATGTTCACTAACTGATTTTCTCTGTTCAAACTCCTGAAACTTTTATTTGTGTGATACAACTTGATATAATTTAGTGCAAAACATCATTTATCTAATTTATTTAACAGATACATTTCCATATTTTCTCATCTTTATTATCAAAAATAATCCAAAAAATCACTAAAGTAGATTAGATTACATTAAAATTAAAATTATATATGAATATATACATATATGTATATAAAATGAAGAATATATAAATATATTACATAATAACTGAGAACTCTATATGTTACAGAAAACACTAATTATGATAGAGTGTGTCCATTCACTTCTAGAGCTTAGTGCCAGCTAGAAAAGAATAGGGAACCTCAGCTAGAGAAAATAGAAACAATATCTAAAGTTCAATCTAGTTTTCTGTAGAAGTTTTACTGAAAGTTTAAATCAGAGATTACAAATTTGTTCTCTCTTATACGCCAACTCAATTAATTGTTAGAAGCAATTTTGGGACAGAGTCTGAGACTCCGTCTGCTCTCAGCAGGAAAAGATGTTGTATTTGAAAAATATATGCCTGCTATGGTCGATGAAAGAGGACATCAGGCCATGTGGCTGATGTAATAACAATCTAAAGACTTAGAGAATATCATGCTCATAGTTATGTTGGGTCAGGCACAAAATATCTTGAGAAACACAAAACATGACTACCATTCTCATGGACCTTGTATTTTATAGAAAAGTCTTGTATGTAAGAATGAACAAGAACATGTAGTTGCTTATATATAGTTGCATGTGATGAAAGGATTACTTCTGCAATATGTGCTAGACATGCTGTAAGAATTCAGAATCTTACAAAAGAAATAAAAGGCAATAAATTAGCATGGTGATTTGATTGAAGACAGCTATTCATGCCCTTAATAATGACTATGTGCAAATGATAAACACAGTTGCTAATATTAACAAAAAAATTAGAAAATGAACATTTAAAGTTGACATTTTAAATGAAGTTTACTTTAACCTCCCAAACTGTTAAATATTTAGGAAAATCTAATGAAAGTTGTGTAAGCTCAGTATACTGAAAACCAAAAACCATTGCTGAGAAACTTAAATAAGATCCAAATAAACAAAGAAATGTACAATATTCATGAATTGAGAAACTCTATAATTGTAAAGATGTCAACTCTTCTCAAATTGATCTCAATCAGAATGCAAGCAGAGGTATGTATGTGAAAACTGACAGGCTATTTTTAATGCTATTATATGGAAAGAAAAAGCATCAAAATAGTTGAAACAATCTTGAAGAAAAACAAGGCTGAAGAACTAATACTACCATATTTCACTTTTACTATAATTAAGAGAGTATAGTATTGGCACAAGGATAGAAATTTAGATCAAAGAAAAGAATAAAGAGTTTTGTTTAAGATCCATACTTTTAAAGTCATTTACAACAAAGTGTTACTGCAATTCAAAGAGGAGGGGACAGCAGTTTCAATAAATGGTGCTGGAGAAGTTGGGTATTTTATATGGACAAAAGTAAATCTTTACTCCTACCTCAGACCATTCAAAACATTTAATTCAAGATGGACTATAGACCTAAAGGTAAACCCTGAAAAAATAAAGCTCCTAGAATAAAATAAAGACAAATATTGTAGTGACCTTGGACTCAGCAATTTTTGAAACAATAAATAAAATTCACTAACCATAACATAGGAGATTACTGAATAGAACTTATTAAAATTAAAACAAAAACACTTTTTATAAATACATTAATAACATGAAAATGCAAGCCACTAGCTAGGATAATATATTTTCAATATATATATCCATATATATAGAAAAGAAAATTCTAGGATATATTTTAAAAAACACTATAAATCAATTCAAAACATGGAAAATATGGGCAAAAGACTAAGTAGGCACTTTAAAATGCCTAATTTATAGGGCACTTTCAAATGCTTTCTACATATGTGACAAAGATGTTAAACATCACTAGTTGTCAAGGAAGTGGAAATTAAAACTATGTCAAGCAGTTGTATACATCCAACAGAATGATAAAAAGTAAAAAAATGGAAAATATTGTATTGGTAAACATATGTAGTAACTAAAAGTCTTACAATGGGATATTACATATGACATATTACATATGACACATTTGTTATCATCTATGTATCTATCTGGCATCTATCATAGGATTTTAAACTGCCACAATCAATTGGTGTGGCCACTATGGAGAACAGTATGGAGGTGCCTTAAAAACTAAAAATAGAGTTACCATATGATCCAGCAATCCCACTCCTGGACATTTATCTGGAGAAAACTATAATTCAAAAAGATACATACATCACAATGTTAATAGCAGCACTATTTACAATAGCCAAGACATGCAAGCAACCTAAGTGTCCATCGACAAATGAATGAGTAAGGAAGACGTGGTACATATACACAATGTAATATTACTCAGGCATAAAAACAAATAAAATAATGCCATTTGCAGCAACATGCATGGACCTAGAGATTATCATACTAAGTGAAGTAAGTCAGAGAAAGACAAATATCATATGATATTGCTTATATGTGGAATCTAAAAAAATGCACAAATGAACTTATTTACAAAGCAGAAACACACAAAGTTCAGAAACAAATATATGGTTACCAAAGGGTAAAGGGGGTCATGAGGGATAAATTAGGAGTTTGGGATTAAAATATACACACTACTACATGTAAAATAGATAACCAACAAGGACCTACTGTATAGCACAGGGAACCATATTCAATATCTTAAAATAACCTATAATGGAAAAATGTCTTAAGAGTTTTACATATATATATATAAAAAACTGAATCAGGGGCCTCCCTGGTGGCGCAGTGGTTGAGAGTCCGCCTGCCGATGCAGGGGATACGGGTTCGTGCCCCGGTCTGGGAGGATCCCATATGCCGCGGAGCGGCTGGGCCCGTGAGCCATGGCCGCTGGGCCTGCGCGTCCGGAGCCTGTGCTCTGCAACGGGAGAGGCCACAGCAGTGAGAGGCCCGCATACCGCAAAAAAAAAAAAAAAAAAAAAAAACTGAATCACTTTGCTGAACACCTGAAACTAATTCAACACTGTAAATCAACTGTATTCATAAAAATTTTAAAAAGACACTATACATAAAAACACTTATGAGTTTTATAGACATTATGTTGAGTGAAAGAAACCATAAAACAAAGTACACACTGTATGAATCCAGTTACATTGCTTATGGGAAAAAGTAATAATAGATGTCAGAAAAGTGGTTACCTTGGGATGAGAGGATAATGGTATTGACAGGGAAGAGGCATGGAGGAATTTTCTGAGGCTCTGGAAGTGCCCTGTATTTTGGCTTAAGTGGTGATTACATTGATTATATATCTGTGAATATTCATTGAGCTGCACACTTAAAACTAGTGAACGACACTCCAGGGAAGATGGCAGAAGAGTAAGACGTGGGGATCACCTTCCTCCCCACACATACACCAGAAATACAGCTACACGTGGAACAACTCCTACAGAACACCTACTGTACGCTGGCAGAAGACCTCAGACTTCCCAAAAGGCAAGAAACACCCCACGTACCTGGGTAGGGCAAAGCGGAGAGACTCCCGCACAGAGGATCGGTGCCAACCGGCACTCACCAGCCCGAGAGGCTTGTCTGCTCGCCCGCCGGGGCGGGCGGTGCTGAGAGCTGAGGCTCGGGCTTCAGTCAGAGCGCAGGGAGAGGACTGGGGTTGGCGGCGTGAATACAGACTGAAGGGGCTAATGCGCCACAGCTAGCCGGGAGGGAGTCTGGGGAAAAGTTTGGAGCTGCTGAAGAGGCAAGAGACTTTTTCTTCCCTCTTTGTTTGCTGGTGAGTGAGGAGAGGGGATTAAGAGCGCTGCTTAAAGGAGCTCCAGAGACGGGTGCGAGCCGTGGCTAAAAGCACGGACCCAAGAGATGGGCGTGGGACGCTTGGGCTGCTGCCGCCGCCACGAGGCCTGTGTGTGAGCGCAGGTCACTGTCCACGCCTCCCTTCCGGGGAGCCTGTGCAGCCCGTTACTGCCGGGGTCCCGGGATCCAAGGACGGCTTCCCTGGGAGAGCGCACGGCATGTCTCGGGCTGGTGCAATGTCATGGCGGCCTCTGCTGCTACAGGCTCCATACGCACACCGTGCCTCTCCCTGCCCCCCGGCCTGAGTGACCCACAGTCCCTGAAGCACCTGCTCCTTTAACCCTGTCCTGCCTGAGCGAAGAACAGACGCCCTCCAGCGACATACACGGAGAGGTGGGGACAAATCTAAAGGTGAGACCGGGGAGCTGTGAGAACAAAGAAGAGAAAGGGAAATCTCTCCCAGCAGCCTCACAAGCAGTGGAATAAAGCTCCACAATCAACTTGATGTACCTTGCATCTGTGGAATACATGAATAGACAACGAATCATCCCAAATTGAGGAGCCAGGAGTCAGTGCTGTGCCTCTGAGGTGGGAGAGCCAACTTCAGGGCACTGGTCCACAAGAGACCTCCAAGCTCCACATAATATCAAATGGCGAGAATCTTCCAGAGATCTCCATCTCAACACCAGCACCCAGCTTCACTCAACGACCAGCAAGCTACAGTGCTGGACACCCTATGCCAAACAACTAGCAAGACAGGAACACAATGCCACCCATTAGCAGGGAGGCTGCCTCAAATCATAAAAAGTCCACAGACACCCCAAAATACACCACCAGACGTGGACCTGTCCAAAAGAAAGACAAGATCCAGCCTCATCCACCAGAATACAGGCACTAGTCCCCTCCACCAGGAAGCCTACACAACCCAATGAACCAAACTTAGCCACTGGGGACAGACACCAAAAACAACGGGAACTACGAACCTGCAGCCTGCAAAAAGGAGACCCCAAACACAGTAACATAAGCAAAATGAGAAGACAGAAAAACACACAGCAAGACAAGGAGCAAGATAAAAACCCACCAGACCTAACAAATGAAGAGGAAATAGGCAGTCTACCTGAAAAAGAATTCAGAATAATGATGGTAAAGATGATCCAAGATTCTATTTCCAAGATCCAAAATCTTGGAAATAGAATAGACAAAATGCAAGAAACAGTTAACAAGGACCTAGAAGAACTAAAGATGAATCAAGCATCGATTAAAAACACAATAAATGAAATGAAAAATATTCTAGATGGGATCAATAGCAGAATAACTGAGGCAGAAGAACGGATAAGTGAGGTGGAAGATAAAATAGTGGAAATAACGCATGCAGATCAAAATAAAGAAAAAAGAATGAAAAAAATAGAGGACAGTCTCAGAGACCTCTGTGACGACATTAAATGCATGAACATTCGAATTATAGGGGTTCCAGAAGAAGAAGAGAAAAAGAAAGGGACTGAGAAAATCTTTGAAGAGATTATAGTTGAAAACTTCCCTAATATAGGAAAGGAAATAGTTAATCAAGTCCAGGAGGCACAGAGAGTCCCATACAGAATAAATCCAAGGAGAAATACGCCAAGACACATATTAATCAAACTGTCAAAAATTAAACACAAAGAAATCATATTAAAAGCAGCAAGGGAAAAACAACAAATAACACACAAGGGAATCCCCATCAGGTTAACAGCTGATCTCTCAGCAGAAACTCTACAAGTCAGAAGGGAGTGGCAGGACATAATTAAACTGATGATGGAGAAAAACCTGCAACCAAGACGACTTTACCAAGCAAGGATCTCATTCAGATTTGATGGAGAAATTAAAACGTTTACAGACAAGCAAAAGCTGAGAGAGTTCAGCACCACCAAACCAGCTTTACAACAAATGCTAAAGGAACTTCTCTAGGCAAGAAACACAACAGAAGGAATATACCTACAATAACGAACCCAAAACAATAAAGGAAATGGGAATAGGAACATACATATCAATAATTACCTTAAATGTAAATGGACTAAATGCTCCCACCAAAAGACACAGATTGGCTGAATGGATACAAAAACAAGACCCATATATATGCTGTCTACAAGACACCCACTTCAGACCTAGAGACACATACAGACTGAAAGTAAGGGGATGGAAAAAGATATTCCATGCAAATGGAAATCAAAAGAAAGCTGGAGTAGCAATTCTCATATCAGACAAAATAGACTTTAAAATAAAGACTATTAGAAAAGACAAAGAAGGATACTACATAATGATCAAGGGATCGATCCAAGAAGAAGATATAACAATTATAAATATTTATGCAGCCAACATAGGAGCACCTCAATACCTAAGGCAAATACTAACAGCCATAAAAGGGGAAATCGACAGTAACACACTCATAGTAGGAGACTTTAACACCCCACTTTCACCAATGGACAGATCATCCAAAATGAAAATAAATAAGGAAACACAAGCTTTAAGTGATACATTAAACAAGATAGACTTAATTGATATTTATAGGACATTCCATCCAAAAACAACAGAATACACATTTTTCTCAAGTGCTCATGGAACATTCTCCAGGATAGATCATATCTTGGGTCACAAATCAAGCCTTGGTAAATTTAAGAAAATTGAAATTGTATCAAGTATCTTTTCCAACCACAATGCTATGAGACTAGACATCAATTACAGGAAAAGATCTGTAAAAAATACAAACACAAAGGAGGCTAAACAATACACTACTCAATAACGAAGTGATCACTGAAGAAATCAAAGAGGAAATAAAAGAATACCTAGAAACAAATGACAATGGAGAAACGACGACCCAAAACCGTGTCTGGGACACAGCAAAAGCAGTTCTAAGGGGGAAGTTTATAGCAATACAATCCCACCTTAAGAAACAGGAAACATCTCGAGTAAACAACCTGACCCTGTACCTAAAGCAATTAGAGAAAGAAGAACAAAAATCCCCCAAAGTTAGCAGAAGGAAAGAAATCATATAGATAAGATCAGAAATAAATGAAAAAGAAATGAAGGAAACGATAGCAAAGATCAATAAAACTAAAAGCTGGTTCATTGAGAAGATAAACAAAATTGATAAACCATTAGCCAGACTCATCAAGAAAAAAAGGGAGAAGACTCAAATCAATAGAATTAGAAATGAAAAAGGAGAAGTAACAACTGACACTGCAGAAATACAAAAGATCATGAGAGATTATTACAAGAAACTCTATGCCAATAAAATGGACAAGCTGGAAGAAATGGACAAATTCTTAGAAATGCACAACCTGCCAAGACTGAATCAGGAAGAAATAGAAAATATGAATAGACCAATCACAAGCACAGAAATTGAAACTGTGATTAAAAATCTTCCATCAAACAAAAGCTCAGGACCAGATGGCTTCACAGGTGAATTCTATGAAGCATTTAGAGAAGAGCTAACACCTATCCTTCTCAAACTCTTCCAAAATATAGCAGAGGGAGGAGCACTCCCAAACTCATTTTACGAGGCCACCATCACCATGATACCAAAACCAGGCAAGTATGTCACAAAGAAAGAGAACTACAGGCCAATATCACTGATGAACATAGATGCAAAAATCCTCAACAAAATACTAGCAGACAGAATCCAACAGCACATTAAAAGGATCATACACCATGATCGAGTGGTGTTTATTCCAGGAATGCAAGGATTCTTCAATATATGCAAATCAACCATTGTGATACACCATATTAACAAATTGAAGAAGAAAAACCATATGATCATCTCAATAGATGCAGAGAAAGCTTTCGACAAAACTCAAACCCATTTATGATAAAAACCCTGCAGAAAGTAGGAATAGAGGGAACTTTTCTCAACATAATAAAGGCCATATATGACAAACCCACAGCCAACATCATCCTCAATGGTGAAAAACTGAAACCATTTCCACTAAGATCAGGAAGAAGACAAGGCTGCCCACTTTCACCACTCTTATTCAACTTAGTTTTGGAAGTTTTAGCCACAGCAATCAGAGAAGAAAAGGAAATAAAAGGAATCCAAATCGGAAAAGAAAAAGTAAAGCTGTCACTGTTTGCAGATGACATGATACTATACACAGAGAATCCTAAAGATGCTACCAGAAAACTACTAGAGCTAATCAATGAATTTGGTAAAGTAGCAGGAGACAAAATTAATGCACAGAAACCTCTGGCATTCCTGTACACTAATGATGAAAAATCTGAAAGTGAAATCAAGAAAACACTCCCATTTCCCATTGCAACAAAAAGCATAAAATATCTAGGAATAAACCTACCTAAGGAGACAAAAGACCTGTATGCAGAAAATTATAAGACACTGATGAAAGAATTTAAAGATGATACAAATAGATGGAGAGATATGCCATGCCCCTGGATTGGAAGAATCAACATTGTGAAAATGAATCTACTACCCAAAGCAATCTACAGATTCAATGCAATCCCTATCAAACTACCACTGGCATTTTTCACAGAACTAGAACAACAAAATTCACAATTTGTTTGGAAAAACAAAAGACCCTAAATAGCCAAAGCAATCTTGAGAACGAAAAACGGAGCTGGAGGAATTAGGCTCCCTGACTTCAGACTATACTACAAAGCTACAGTAATCAAGACAGTGTGGTACTGGCACAAAAACAGAAAGATAGATCAATGAAACAGGATAGAAAGCACAGAGATAAACCCACGCACATATGGTCAACTTATCTTTGATACAGGAGGCAGGAATGTACAGTGGAGAAAGGACAGCCTCTTCAATAAGTGGTGCTGGGAAAACTGGACAGGGACATGTAAAAGTATGAGATTAGATCATTCCCTAACACCATACACAAAAATAAGCTCAAAATGGATTAAAGACCTAAATGTAAGGCCAGAAACTATCAAACTCTTAGAGGAAAACATAGGCAGAACACTCTATGACATAAATCACAGCAAGATCCTTTTGGACCCACCTCCTAGAGAAATGGAAATAAAAACAAAAATAAACAAATGGGACCTAATGAAACTTCAAAGCTTTTGCACAGCAAAGGAAACCATAAACAAGACCAAAAGAGAATCCTCAGAATGGGAGAAAATATTTGCAAATGAAGCAACTGACAAAGGATTAATCTCCAAAATTTATAAGCAGCTCATGCAGTTCAATAGCAAAAAAACAAACAACCCAATCCAAAAATGGGCAGAAGACTTAAATAGGCATTTCTCCAAAGAAGATATACAGACTGCCAACAAACACATGAAAGAATGCTCAACATCATTAATCATTAGAGAAATGCAAATCAAAACTACAATGAGATATCATCTCACACCAGTCAGAATGGCCATCATCAAGAAATCTAGAAACAATAAATGCTGGAGAGGGTGTGGAGAAAAGGGCACACTCTTGCACTGCTGGTGGGAATGTGAATTGGTACAGCCACTATGGAGAACAGTATGGAGGTTCCTTAAAAAACTACAAATAGAACTACCATATGACCCAGCAATCCCACTACTAGGCATATACCCTGAAAAACCATAATTCAAAAAGAGACATGTACCAAAATGTTCATTGCAGCTCTATTTACAATAGCCCGGAGATGGAAACAACCTAAGTGTCCATCATCAGATGAATGGATAAAGAAGATGTGGCACATATATACAATGGAATATTACTCAGCCATAAAAAGAAATGAAAGTGAGCTACTTGTAATGAGGTGGATAGACCTAGAGTCTGTCATACACAGTGAAGTAACTCAGAAAGAGAAAGACAAATACCGTATGCTAACACATATATATGGAATTTAAGGGAAAAAATGTCATGAAGAACCTAGGGGTAAAACAGGAATAAAGACACAGACCTACTTGAGAATGGACTTGAGGATATGCGAGGGGGAAGGGTAAGCTGTGACAAAGCAAAAGAGAGGCATGGACATATATACACTACCAAACGTAAGGTAGATAGATAGTTGGAAGCAGCTGCAGAGCACAGGGAGATCAGCTTGGTTCTTTGTGACCACCTGGAGGCGTGGGATAGGGAGGGTGGGAGGGAGGGAGACGTAAGAGGGAAGGGATGGGGGAACAGATGTATATGTATGACTGATTCACTTTGTTATAAAGCAGAAACTAATAATAAAAAAAAAACTAGTGAATGTTATTGTACGTGTGCTGTATCCCCCAAAAAAGTATACGATTTTAAAAGTTGCTCATATTTTATAATTAGATTGTTTATCATTGAAAATATAATAACATGGAGTAACATTTTTAAAGTATACATTTATACATGCATGCTTTTTAGAACCGAAATGGAACTTAGAAATCATTTTATCCAGTATTTACCAAAGCATAATATATGACCCACCTTTGGGAGTATCCTTCAGGGAACTTGTTTAACATGGGCTCCTAGGACACGTGCAAGGCATATTGATGCAATTCTCTGAGGACAGGATTTGGAAATCTGTATTTTAAACATACTGCCTAGAAAGTTTTTATGTCTGATAAAGGTTGAGAATTACAATCTAAATCCACCTCTTAAGTTTACAGTTAAAACTTGAGTCTGAGTTGGTCCAAGGATATATATTAATCACTGGCACAATCAGGTTAAGATTCAAATAAATTTTGGTAAACTTTATGTATAACAAAGATATCTCGTTGTATCTTCATAATTGCAAAACATGGTAGCTGTTTTTACTTTAGCTTTTACATATAGAAATCAATCCCCAGAAATTTTATCTCACCCAACTTCAGAAAATGATTAAAAGCTCCAGGGTTCAAATTCATACCTTCTGACTTAGAGTCCATTATCACTCTGTACTTTCCACTATTTTGTAGATAAGTATTAACTGCACAGTCCCCACAATTTTATAACACAGATTAAATGCTTTTGATATGGATGGAATGGTAAAGCAACTCAAATACAGCAGAGTTATTATTTTTTTAGTATCTTGTAAATAGCAGCACTACAGGGCACTGCTATGTAATGTGACCAGGTGAAAAATTCTAGGCCATTACCCAAATGTTTCTTGTCATGTTCTCTTAATCTTTCAAATATTCAGCTTCAGCAATTCTTAAAATGGCATTTCTGATATTCGGATAAATAGAACTCTCTGTATTTTACTCACCACATGTTTCCCTTTTGGAATCTCTAAATCTATTGTTAACAAAGTGACTTATTTTATGAAGCCTTACTAGATAATTGCCTTTGGGTTGAAAATATTAACCTGGTATTGAACTGAAAGGATAAGTATATGCCAGATGGGATGAAGAGAAAGGATTAAGATATTAGAAAAACAAAACAAAGGCTCACTTTTTTAGTCCCATATTTTGAAGAAAAAAGCAGCATTTTCCCTGAGACAATTGTAAGCAGCATTTGTTGCATGTTAGTGATTCTGGAGCCCAGCAGTCTGGGAGAAACTTCTCAGAGAAAAAGGCTCATAATTATGCAACACTTATGATCTATCAGGCACTTCTTAAAGTGGTTTTATGTGTATCACCTCATTTCAGACATTAAAAAAAAAGCTGATAAGCAAGTATTATTACTATCTTTATTTTATTAATCGAGGCACAGATGGGTGAAGTAACTTGTCTAATACTATTAGCTCTTTCCTGGATGAATCTATCACTCTTTCTGTGGTTACACATTACCTTGTATATTTTCTATTGTGTTACTACCATGTCCTGCCTTATATTTGAGAGAAGAAATAACTGTCGAAGAATATATTGCTCTGGTTAGGTTTCAAGATATACGTTTCCCTAGACCTCTAAAAAGAGAATATTCCTATGAAAACTTTCACAAGCTGAAATGGTGTAAAGAAACAATTACCTTTGTTTTGTCATAAAAGCAAAAATAGTCTTTGGATTTCTTTTAGTTAGTGAAAACCGGTACTAATATAGGTCTTTCATAAAAACAAAGTGACATAAAGCCAGCTTTGGAAAAGTGAGGATACCTGTACCTCAATGCAACTAAAAGGAACAAGGTGAAGTCTTTGAGAGAGGATAACCAGGAAAAGTTGGGCTAGCACCATCATTAACTACAAAAAGAGTAACAATTACTGAAAACCTATGTGATGGGGACTACAGTAAGTGTTTTACTTACATTATATCATTAAATCAACACATACTACTTACTCTTTTTCTCTAGATAAAATGCCCTTAAGTGGGAATAACTTGACAATTATGACAGCATGAGTAAATGACAAAGGAAGAATTCAAACTAAAATCTGTTTCCAAAGCCCATTTATTTCTCCCCACTGCACTAAATACCAGATTATCCATGTCCCCATTTATTGTTGTTTGCTTTAACTAAATAATGGCATGGATTCAGACTGTTTTAAATATCATAGAGAAAAGCAGAGTTGCTTAAATGTGAAAGGCTAACATCAGAGGTGTGAAGATATATCACTCAGCTTCTTCTCAGGAAGAAATAAAGCTATCCTTCATTTGAAAGCCCCTATGCTCAGTGGAAGAAACATAAAAAAATAAGACACACTAAAGATTTTCTACACTGCCTGGGTCTTCTCAATCTTTCAGCAAACAGTGCCATGAAGTGGAATGTCAAGTAATTTTTACTTCAGAGCTTTGGTATCATTTTCAGTGAGCACAGAAATTGGAAACAAAAGCTTATGAAGTCTAGCTTCTTAGTACTTGGCATGTTAATCTCAGGAAAGACAAAGGGGCAACAGGCAGCACGCTAACTCTTAAGATATTTTATATGCATTCACTAAAGATAAGTTAGTTTACTCAGGTTCAATAGCAAATCTATGGATTGGGTTTATTTTACTGCTTCAACATTACATAACACAAGAGTAAGTAGTAGCTTGAAAGTGGATACACATTTTTTTAAACAAAGCCCATTAACTGTATTCAGTCATGCAACAAATATTTGTCATGATAAGGAAGAACAATCCTACAGTCTGAAAACATTGGTTTTATCAGTCACTCAGTGTTTCAAAACCTACCAATGGCTCTCCATCTCACTTGGAATGAAGTGCAAAGGTCCTACAAAATCCAGCAGTATCTCCACATCATTACACCTTTGATCGAATTTCCTTCTCTTATACATCTATTATGAAGCTCCAGCTTATATACCTTGATCAATCACCTACCTCAGTCTTTGCATTAGCAGTTCTCTCTGCCAGGACTGCTTTTCTTGCCAATATCAGTATGCCTCACTCTGTCACTTCTTTCAGATCTTTACTCACTTTACCAAGGAGCCCTTTCCTGCCACACTATTTAAAATATTCATTTCAGATGGTAAAATGATGAGTACCTTATCTGCAGTTCTCCTTAAACTCCTTTCCTACTTTATTTTTCCCCGTAGCACTCATCACCTCCTATGTACTGCTTATTTATTTGTTGATTTGTATTGTCAATATTTCCCTACAGACTAAAGCCACACATGAGTAGGGTTTGCTGTCTCTTTTGCTTACAGCTGTGTCAACAACTCCTGAAACCATGCCTAACATATAGGAGATACTCAATAAATACGTTTTTTTAAATAAATGTGTAAAGGAATGAATGAATAATTGAAATTATGGGCTGACCAAGTAGAGAGGAAGCCAAGTTAATGCAAGATCAAAGGACCAAAGCAAAACTGGTCTTGTGTTTGAAATCTAGAAGCAGGGGCCAATGAACATGAGGATGAGTGATGTGAAATGAGGGCAGGGTGGTAAGCAAATTTCCAGGGCTTATAGAGCCCTCAGAACTGTGAAAAGCATTTTATACTGCACTCTAGGGCAATAGGAATTCTTTGGTAGCTTGCAAGGAGGAAAGTGATGACAACTAACTTGTATTTTAAAAGCTCATTCTGGTTATGATGTAGAGAGTTAATTAGATGAAGGCAAAAATGGAACCACTGCAGATGACAAGGTGAGAAAAAGTGATATTTAAGAGCAGGAAAATCATGGAGAGATACTGTTATGTTGTTGGGAAGACTTTTTAAGAGTCCCTGAGGACTAAGGGATCTAGTTTTGCTGGGGTAAGTTCCTGTTATGATCATTCACTCTTTCAACACATAGTTGAAATGGAGGATTTTTCTAGGCACTCTGAAAGATACAGAGGTGGCTTACAATCAAATTTTTTAATATAACTGCAATGGCTTAGTTTTGAAAAAGTTACTTCCTCCTTGGCAATTCAGCTATAATTAGAGTAAACTATTACTAGAGAGAGAGGGAATTAAAATTCATAGATAACCTAAGTTATATCAGAGACAAGTGCTATATTTCAGTTATTTAATCCTCTTACCAATCCTGACAAATGAGACGATTATGTTACAGAGGCTGAGCTAATTTTTCCAAGAACAGGCAGATATGTGGTGGTTGAGCAGAAATTCATACTTTCTGATTCCAAATAGCCTGACTTTTCTTCCATACTAGATTCAATATTGCAACAGTCATGGTTTCATAAAGTAATCTCTATAATGGTTCACTTTGCCTTATTTGGAAAACACACACACACAGAGGCATTCACACACATACACATGCATACACTCACATGAAAAAACATAGAAAAAATCAAACTTTTGATTAAAAAGTATAGCCTTAAAAAGAGTTGTAGGGCTTCCCTGGTGGCGCAGTGGTTGAGAGTCCACCTACCAATGCAGGGGACACGGGTTCATGCCCTGGTCTGGGCAGATCCCACATGCCACGGAGCAGCTGGGCCCATGAGCTGTGGCCGCTGAGCCTGCGCATCCGGAGCCTGCGCTCCACAATGGGAGAGACCACAACAGTGAGAGGCCCATGTACCACAAAAAAAAAAAAAAAAAAAAAAAGAGTTGTAGATAGTCCATGAATCCTTTTTTAAAGAACCCGGTGCTTTAGATACAATTTAATATTGTTCTCAGTTTTTAATTATTCTCAATCATTATTTAGTTCAACCTCATCGTTGACCTCAGGCATAAGTAGAATATTTCTTTCAATTCACCATAGCTAGTTTTATAGTTCAAATTAAAAATGTTTCCTTTGACATGCTTCTAATGATCTAGACGCTAGAATTAAAACAGCTCTTCTTTTTTTTAATCCTGTGAGGAGAAAATGATTCTAGAACTTTACTTAAAGTTTATCAAAGATCCAGGCTTATTTTGCCTTGTAGAATTCTACTTTTAACCTAAGACACACTGAGAAAATATTTCCCCCAAAAGGAAAAATAGTCATTAGTCTCCTCTGTCATCCATTCCTAACTCTTCTGACTTCCCTTCAAGAAGACTATCAAAGTAAGAAATCTTACACACTACTATATATAGGATGGATATCTAATACGTACCTACTATATAGCACAGGAAACTCTACTCAATACTCTGTAATGACCATTATGGGAATAGAATCTAAAAAAGAGTGGATATATCTATATGTATAAGTGATTCACTTTGCTGTACATCTGAAACTAACACAACACTGTAAATCAACTATACTCCAAAAAAATTAATTAAAATATATATATTAAAAAAGAAATCCCTTTCCATAATAACACCATGCTATCCATTCAGTTGTGTCCCCCCACCACACACACACACGTGCACGCACACACACACACACACACACAAAGATACGTTGAAGTACCACTGAATGTGCCCCTAATTTGGTAAAAAAGCCATTGCAGATGTAACTAATTAAGATGAGGTCATACAGAAGTAGGGTGGATCCCTAAAGCAATTTGACATCATTATGAAATGCCATATGAAGACAGAGACACATGGAGAGAACGCAGAGATTGAACTTTTATGCAGCTTCAAACCAAGAATCACCAAAGATTGCCAGTGAATCATCAGAAGCTAGTGAAGAAAACAACAAGGATTTCAGAGGGAGTATGGCTATGCTGACACCTTGATTTCAGACTTCTAGGCTCGAAAACTGTGAGAAACTAATTTTTGTTATTTTAAGCCACAGAGTTTGTGGTAATATGTTCCTCAGCCCTAAGAAACCAATACACAATATAAATTTATATATCTATTATCGATTACAACATTTTTTATGCATTGTATTTAACTCAATTTTTCAAACGTAATCCTTTCTTATATTTATTTTATCTATTTTAAATACATTGCCAATCCCTTAACCTGGTATTTATTTTTCAATATCTGCTCAGCACTTTCCTCACTTTATTAAACTATTGGTTGGAATGTCTCCTCCCAACAGAGGCCTTCTCTCTCCACCCGATTTAAAATAACACCTCACATCATGTCTTATCCCCTCACTCTATTTTCTTATATTTATACCACATAAAAATCCCTGACAGAGCCAGAGACCTTCAAAATGGTGTAGGAGTAAGACATGGAGATCACCTTCCTCCCCACAAATACATCAGAAATACACAAACATGTGGAAAAACTCCTACAGAACACCTACTGAATTCTGGCAGAAGACCTCAGACTTCCCAAAAGCCACAAAACTCACCACACACCTGGCCGTGTGGCTGATGGGACCTTGGTGTTCCAGCCAGGTGTCAGGCCTATGCCTCTGAGGTGGGAGAGCCAAGTTCAGGACGTTCATCAACCAGAGACCTCCTGGCTCCACGTACTATCAAAGCTCTCCCAGAGATCTCCATCTCAATGCTACAGCTCCAGCAAGCTACATTGCTGGATACCCTAGGCCAAACAACTAGGAAGACAGGAACACAACCCCACCCATTAGCAGAGAGGCTGCCTAAAATCATAATAAGGTCTCAGACACCCCAAAACACACAACCAGAAGCGATCCTGCCCACCAGAAAGACAAGATACAGCCTCATCCACCAGAAAAGAGGCAGCAGTCCCCTCCACCAGGAAGCCTACACAACCCACTGAACTAACCTTAGCCACTGGGGGGCAGACACTGAAAACAACGGGAACTACAAACCTGCAGCCAGCCAAAAGGAGACCCCAAATGCAGTAAGTTAAGCAAAATGAGAAGACAGAGAAATACGGAGCAGATGCAGGAGCAAAGTAAAATCCCACCAGACTAAACAAAGGAAGAGGAAATAGGCAGTCTACCTGAAAAAGAATTCAGAATAATGATAGTAGAGATGATCCAAAATCTTGGAAATAAAATGGAGAAAATACAAGAAACGTTTAACAGGGACCAAGAACTAAAGAGAAAAAAACAATGATGAACAACACGATATATGAAATTAAAAATTCTCTAGAAGGAATCAATAGCAGAATAACTGAGGCAGAAAGACAGATAAGTAACCTGGAAGATAAAACAGTGGAAATAACTACCACAGAGCAGAATAAAGAAAAAAGAATGAAAAGAATCAAGGACAGTCTTAGAGACCTCTGGGACAACATTAAACACACCAGCATTTGAATTATACAGGTCCAAGAAGAAGAAGAGAGAAAGAAAGGGACTGAGAAAATATTTGAAGAGATTATAGTTGAAAACTTCCCTAATATGGAAAACGAAATTGTCAGTCAAGTCCAGGAAGTGCAGAGAGTCCCATACAGGATAAATGCAAGGAGAAACATGCCAAGACACATATTAATCAAACTATCAAAAATTAAATACAAAGAAAAAATATTAAAAGCAGCAAGGGGAAAACAACAAATAACATATAAGGGAATCCCCATAAGGTTAACAGCTTATCTTTCAGCAGAAACTCTGCAGGCCAGAAGGGAATGGCAGGATATATTTAAAGAGTTGAGAGGGAAAAACTTACAACCAAGATTACTCTATGCATCAAGGATTTCATTCAGATTCGATGGAGAAATTAAAGCCTTTAAAGACAAACAAAAGGTAAGAGAATTCAGCACCACCAAACCAGCTTTACAACAAAGGCTAAAGGAACTCCTCTAGGCAGGAACCATAAGAGAAGGAAAAGACCTACAATAACAAACCCAAAACAATTAAGGAAATGGTAATAGGAACATACATACCATACTACCTTATATGTAGATGGATTAAATGCTTGAACCAAAAGACATAGATTGGCTGAATGGATACAAAAACAAGACCTGTATATATACTGTCTACAGGAGACTCACTTCACACCTAGGGACACATACAGACTGAAAGTGAGGGGATGGAAAAATATATTCCATGCAAATGGAAATCAAAAGAAAGCTGGAGTAGCAATTCTCATATCAGACAAAATAGACTTTAAAAGAAAGACTATTACAAGAGACAAACAAGAACACTACATAGTGATCAAGGGATCAGTCCCAGAAGAAGATATAACAATTGTAAATATGTATGCACCCAACATACGAGCACCTCAATACATAAGGCAAATACTAACAGCCATAAAGGGGGAAATTGACAGTAACACATTCATAGTAGGGGATTTTAACGTGCCACTTTCACCAATGGACAGATCATCCAAAATGAAAATAAATAAGGAAACACAAGCTTTAAATGATATATTAAACAAGATGGACTTAATTCATATTTATAGGACATTCCATCCAAAAATAACAGAATACACATTTTTCTCGAGTGCTCATGGAACATTCTCCAGGATAGATCCTATCTTGGGTCACAGATCAAGCCTTGGTAAATTTAAGAAAATTTAAATTGTATCAAGTATCTTTTCTGACCACAACACTATGAGACTAGATATCAATTACAGGAAAAAATCTGTAAAAAATACAAACATATGGAGGCTAAACAATACACTACTAAATAACCAACAGATCACTGAAGAAATCAAGGAGGAAATCAAAAAATACCTAGAAACAAATGACAATGAAAACCCGATGACCCAAAACCTATGGGATGCAGCAAAAGCAGTTCTAAGAGGGAAGTTTATAGCAATACAATCCTACCTAAAGAAACAAGAAAAATCTCAAATAAACAACTTAACCTTACACCTAAAGCAATCAGAAGAACAAAAAAAAACCCCAAAAGTTAGCAGAAGGAAAGGAATCATAAAGATCAGATCAGAAACAAATGAAAAAGAAATGAAGGAAACAATAGCAAAGACCAATACAACTAAAAGCTGGTTCTTTAAGAAGATAAACAAAATTCATAAACCATCAGCAGGACTCATCAAGAAAATCAGGGAGAAGACTCAAATCAATAGAAATAGAAATGAAAATGGAGAAGTAACAACTGACACTGCAGGAATACAAAGGATCATGAGAGATTACAACAAGCAACTATATGCCAATAAAGTGGACAACCTAGAAGAAATGGACAAATTCTTAGAAAAGCACAACCTTCCAAGACTGAACCAGGAAGAAACTGAAAATATAAACAGACCAATCACAAGCACTGAAATAGAGACTCTGATTAAAAACCTTCCAACAAACAAAAGCCCAGGACCAGATGGCTTCACAGGCGAATTCTATTAGACATTTAGAGAAGAGCTAACACCTATCCTTCTCAAACTCTTCCAAAATATAGCAGAGGGAAGAACACTCCCAAACTCATTCTACGAGGGCATCACCCTGACACCAAAACCACACAAAGATGTCACAAAAAAAGAAAACTCTAGGCCAATATCACTGATGAACATAAATGCAAAAATCCTCAAACAAAATACTAACAAACAGAATCCAACAGCACATTAAAAGGATCATACACCATGATCAACTGGGATTTAGCCTAGGGATGCAAGGATTCTTCAATATATGCAAATCAATCATTGTGATACACCATATTAACAAATTGAAGGAGTAAAACCATATGATCACCTCAATAGATGCAGAAAAAGCTTTTGACAAAATTCAACACCCATTATAAAACACTCCAGAATGTGGGCATAGAGGATACTTACCTCAACATATTAAAGGCCATATACGACAAACCCACAGCGAACATCATTCTCAGTGATGAAAAACTGAAACCATTTCCACTAAGATCTTGAAAAAGACAAGGTTGCCCACTCTCACCACTATTATTCAACATAGTTTTGGAAGTTTTAGCTGCAGCAATCAGAGAAGAAAAAGAAATAAAAGGAATCCAAATCGGAAAAGAAGAAGTAAAGCTGTCACTGTTTGCAGATGACATGATACTATACATAGAGAATCCTAGAGATGCTACCAGAAAACTACTAGGGTTAATTAATGAATTTGGTAAAGTAGCAGGATACAAAATTAATGCACAGAAATCTCTTGCATTCCTATACACTAATGATGAGAAATCTGAAAGAGAAATTAAGGAAACACTCCCATTTACCATTGCAACAAAAAGAATAAAATACCTAGGAATAAACCTACTTAAGGAGACAAAAGACCCGTATGCAGAAGACTATAAGACACTGATGAAAGAAATTAAGGATGATATAAACAGATGGAGAGATATACCATGTTCTTGGATTGGAAGTATCAATATTGTGAAAATGACTATACTACCCAAAGCAATCTACAGATTCAGTGCCATCCCTATCAACCTACCAGTGGCATTTTTCACAGAACTAGAACAAAAAATTTCACAATTTGTATGGAAACACAAAAGACCCTGAATAACCAAAGCAATCTTAAGAAAGAAAAATGGAGCTGGAGGAATCAGGCTCCCTGACTTCACACTATACTACAAAGCTACAGTAATCAAGACTGTATGGTACTGGCACAAAAACAAAAATATAGATCAATGGAACAGGATAGAAAGCCCAGAGATAAAACCATGCACATATGGTCACCTTATCTTTTATAAAGGAGCCAAGAACATACAATGGAGAAAAGACAGCTGCTTCAATGAGTGGTGCAGAGAAAACTGCACAGCTACATGTAAAAGAATGAAATTAGAACACTCCCTAACACCATACACAAAAATAAACTCAAAATGGATTGAAGATCTAAATGTAAGGCTAGACACTATAAAACTCTTGGAGGAAAATATAGGCAGAACACTCTATGCCATAAATCACAGCAAGATCCTCTTTGATCCACCTCCTAGAGAAATGGAAATAAAAACAAAAATAAACAAATGGGACCTAATGAAACTTAGAAGCTTTTGCACAGCAAAGGAAACCATAAACAAGATGAACAGACAGCCCTCAGAATGGGAGAAAATATTTGCAAATGAAGTAACTGTCAAAGGATTAATCTCCAAAATTTACAAGCAGCTCATGCAGCTCAATATCAAAAAAAAGTAAAACCCAATCTAAAAATGGACAGAAGACCTAAATAGACATTTCTGCAAAGAAGATGTATAGATTGCCAACAAACACGTAAAAAGGATGCTCAACATCACTAATCATTAGAGAAATGCAAATCAAAACTACAATGAGGTATCACCTCAGACCAGTCAGAATGACCATCATTAAAAAATATGCAAACAATAAATGCTGGAGAGGGTGTGGAGAAAAGGGAACCCTCTTGCACTGTTGGTGGGAATGTAAATTGATACAGCCACTATGGAGAACAGTATGAAGGTTCCTTAAAAAACTCAAAATAGAACTACCATATGACCCAACAATCCCACTACTTGACATATACTCTCAGCATACCATAATTCAAAAAGTCATGTACCACAATGCTCATTGCAGCTCTATTTACAATAGCCAGGACATGGAAGCAACCTAGGCATCCACTGATAGATGAATGGGTGAAGAAGATGTAGCACGTATATACAATGGAATATTACTCAGCCATAAAAAGAAAAGACAGTGAGTTATTTGTAGTGAGGTGGATGGACCTATAGACTGTCATACAGAGTGAAGTAAGTCAGAAAGAGAAGAACAAATACTGTATGCTAACACATATATATGGAATCTAAAAAAAAAAAAAAGGTTCTTAAGAACCTAAGGTCAGGACAGGAATAAAGATGCAGATGTAGAGAATGGGCTTGAGGACATGGGGAGGGGGAAGTGTAAGCTGGAACGAAGTAAGAGAGTGGCATGGACATATATACGCTACCAAATGTAAAATAGATAGCTAGTTGGAATCACCCACATAGTACAAGGAGATCAGCTCGGTGCTTTGTGACCACCTAGAGGGATGGGATACGGAAGGTGGGAGGGAGATGCAAGAGGAAGGAGACATGGGGATATATGTATATGTATAGTTGATTCACTTTGTTATAAAGCAGAAACTAATACACCATTGTAAAGCAATTATACTCTAATAAAGGTATTAAAAACAGTAGGTAGCCAAATATCAGGAAAAAATGTAGTAAAATATATAACAGAAATGTTTCCAGTAGTTTGTGAATAAAAAAAATATTTCTATATCTCTGGGGAAAAAAATCCCTGACATTATATTTAAAACTTTATTTTGTGTGTATTTTCTGTTTCCCCAGATTTGAGTATAGACTCCACAGGGAAAGGAATTTTGTCTTTTGCCCATCTCTGCATTTCCAGTACCTGTAACAGCGACTTACATTGTTGGCATCAAAATAAGCTTCAGATGATTGAACAAAACAGCCATCATCTTACAGATGAGGAACTTGTTCTTGGTACTAATTTAAAATTAGAAAGGAAAAATTTCATTCACCCAATGATAGAAACTGTATATCTGAAAGAAACACCATCTGAGTCTAGCTGACCTGAATGCCAAGAATGTTATTGTTGTTTCTAAGGTGTCTTCTTAAAAGATTCCAGCTTTTAAGGCACTAGTTATTCAGATTGTCTTATATACACCAAAGGTATATTATCTATTATTTATTTCTCAAGACTTCTTCTTTGCAAGTTCAAAATAGAAACTCTGCTTCATTTTCATAAAACAAATTTTCTCTATAGAAGAATGTCAGCAGAGATTACTAAAGAGCTTTTCTTATAATAGGAGCTTTTAAAGAGCATCAGACACACTCTGAATTAACTTATTCGTTCATTCTTAATTAAATGCTGTGCCCCTGCTATGGGGCAAAACTCAGACTGAGCACTCTGAGGGCTTTAAAGATAAATATCAAAGAGTTCCTGTGTTCCAACCCCTGGGAAGAAATAAAAAAGGTGCATAAATCAATATAATTTTATTTAAGAAGTGATAAATCCATAAGATAGGCATCTAATTGTTAGGGGGAAAAAAAGAGAGATTTGAAGCCAGAGCTGGGCAGTTTCAAGCTCTCAGTGAGGTTTGATACTCTATTTATTCTCCTTCTCTTCAATCCTACAAGTGGTAAGCCCTTGCCATCATTTCTAGTTTCTGGGTGACTCACCATGCTTGTTTGTTCCCTTAACTTTGCCAACACATCTGTAAATCCATTAAAGTCCATTCACTAAAGATGCTTCATCTGAACCTCTGGGGAAGAATTCTAATTCCTATGACACAATTGCTGTACTTATATTTCCTGGTTCATGGTAGGCACACCCAATAAATGGCAGCTACTGTTATCACACATTGGACCATTCCTAATAATCATGTAGCCAAGTGCAGGCAGACATGAATTACTACTGCAGATATACATTCAACAGTATTAGTCTTGGACTATACCCCTCTGACCTTCCCATTAACTCACATATAGATGGTATCAATAAGTAAATGTACTAGAAATATTTGTTACGAATATATGTGAAATAGCAGTCTGCTTTTAAGAAAATTACCCAGAGTTGCCTATTTTAATCTTTCCCACAAGTACTATAATATTTTCATCATTTATGATTAATAATAATGCTAACTGAATATTTTTCAATTTGTGCTGTTTCCCTTTCCAAAAACAAAGCAAAAATTCTATTTTTTGAGTGATATTTTTAATTATGAAAAGTGAAATTAGTAGAAGAAATGTAAAACAAAGCAATGAAATCTAAAACAAAACCTGAGCCAGGAGCTTGGGCATGGCCCCATCCAATACTAAGTGAATATACAGGTTTTTGTTATTGTTGTTCTTTGCTTCTATGTCACTCAGATCCTGGAGTTTGCCTAGTGGTGAACAGGATCAACAGGTTGATAGCTCTTTCTTGATTCTGTGGGTGGTGTGCATTCTTAATTAGTGGAAACGTTTGTCTGGTTAATTCCTATACCGAATGAGACTCTGTCATGCTAACTAGTTGTGTGATCCCTGAGGTGTCAGCATCCCCCCCAACTTCTAAGTGGGACAAGTTGTGCTCAGCAACCCGCTCAGTCCCCATTCATCATAGGAATAGAGGATTTAAATTACTCCTCATGAATGAGAAGTTCCCAAGTGTAGGTCATAAGCTTGCACTTAGGCTTTTTGCAAAACTGCTTCCAAATTATGTTAACAAAGGGGGTACAAATCTTCACTATTAAACAGGAGAGGACTATTGGTAGGAGATAAATTCACACGTCCCTTAAATGTAATCTTTATATTTTTTCCAGTTCTCTGAGGATGATCAAAGAAATTTAGAAAGAAGAAAAGAAAAAGAAAAGCAGGGTATCCTAAGTAACTGCCTTCCCTATATCCATCTCCCCTTCCCTCCTCTGTGAATAACGAGAAACTGTCACTCGTACTTGAGCTTGGAGGCCTGAAAGTTTCCAACAATAATAGTTGCAGGAAAGGCTATAGCCTGAAAGAGGAGTGGGTAAAGGAAGAGGTAGGAGATTTAAGTTTAAAAGGACACAGGCTCTAGGAAGAAGGGGAAGTAGAAATTTGATAAAAACATAGTGGCACCTCTCAGGAAATGTGAGAGACAAAATATGATGTCCCACAGTAGAAGGGTTATTGGGGCCTTATCCATGTGTTTAGTGAAATAGAACTAGGCAATTAGGAAAAGAGACTGGCTAGACCAATCATACCAAGACTCTCCAAAATTCCAACTCTCTTAAGATTTAGATAATAATATTGTAAGACAATAATATTGAGAGCTTAGAGTTACTTGTTGAGTAAAAGTCATTTTCTAGGTTTCCAATATTTGTGCTCACTTGGTAAAGGGAAGGGACTAACCAACTCATTTTCTATTCACAGCAAAAATACCACTGATATGGTCATTGATACAGTAAAAAAAAAAAAAAAAAAAAAAAAAAAAGCCATCTTAATGATCAGCTAGGCTGATTTTTCTCTAGGACTTTTGATTCCACCAGAAAGAAGCTATAGACACCATAATGGGATTAAAGAAAATAGGAGATAAGGATCCTAGTACCTGGGTTTCATGAATGGATGAAACCCAGGGCTCAGAGAGATTGAGTAACTTACTCAGAATCACTCAGCTAAGAAGTGGTAAGAGCATGACTCTCGCTCCAACTGGGACTATTTCCACACTGCCTCTCCATTTGAAGATGTGAGCCACTAAAGATCTGAATGTTATGTCATTATTACTTTCCCCTTTATTAGCATATCATGCAGTTAATCATTTAATGTCTGGTATAGACAAAATTAACACTGGTTAATGTTGGATAAGGGCAATCTTTTATGGCATTCCACTGTTACTTACCAACATGTGCTTTTTATTTTAAGTTTCAAAAGTTAAAAAAAAAAATACTGCTGGCATATAAAGCAAGTTTCAATTATTTCATTGGTTGAAACTTATCCTAAGAAAACAAATGTTGAAATCAGAAGTACATGTGCAGGAAGAAATATACTTTAAAAATGTTTAGCCTGCAGGATTAAATTTAATGATAATTACATTTTTAGTATAGAAAATAAAATGATTAACATTTTAAGAGCCCTGATAAAAAATTATAGGCCATTGTACTTTAAAATGCTTGTTGGAAATTAATGATTGGCCTCTGGCATTTTCCACTTAATTTTCTATCTTATAAAGATTTGAAGAAGAAAAGTGTTTTGTCTAAATCAAACATCTCTTGTATCAGACTGCACACTTAAAAAGTGCATGATAGTTATAAAAATGATTTAATGCTCTCCAATTTTGTTCTCAGACCACTCTTCAGGAGTGCCTGTAAAAAACAGACAAAGAAATAAGAGGGTCTGGAAGGGTGATGTTATGGGCTGAATTGTGCCCCACTCCTGAAATTCATATGTTGAAGCCTTGACCAACCCCAGGAACTCAGAATGTGATTGTATTTGAGTTAGGGTCCTTAAAGAGGCGGTTCACTTAAAATGAGGCTCTTAGGGTGGGCACTAATCCAGCTTCATAAGGAGAGGAGATATAAAGACACACAGAGAAGACACCAGAGGTGCTTGTACCCAGAGGGATAACCATCTGCCAGCCAAGGAGAGAGGCCTCAGAGGAAACCAACCCTGCAGACAACTTGATCTTGGACTCCCAGCCTCCAGAACTGTGAGAAAATAAATTTCTGTTATTTGAGCCACTTGGTGTACGATATGTTGTTATGGCAGCCCTAGGAAACTAATCCACTCAGCATGTATTTATTTAATGACTTGTCATAGAATGCATGGAGAATGTGATATTCTGGCTAACTTAAAGGAAAAGCAATACCATTCATAAGAAGATTATTAACTTTAAAAAATTTATAGGTAATATAATAAAAAAAATCATTTCAAACATATTAAATTGCTGTTACAGCAATGCTCTAAAAGTTTAAAGGATGTATGTCTTCATGAGGAGAGTCAATTACGATAGAACATTTTAGGGGGCACAATATGGTAAAAAAAATGTATGAGTTTCATTGAGGTCTATAAACAAAATATTCCAAGAATGTAACTGACATAGAACCCAAAATCATGTATGAATAGCATAATGATGGAATAATCCCCCAACTTACTCATGTGCTTATTTGGCACCCATTTAATAAGCAATAGTGATGAGATATAACATAGAGCTGTGCTGTCCAAATGGCAGCCCCTAGCTACACATGGCTATTTAAATTTAAATTGATTTAAATTAAATAAAATTTAAAATTCTATTTTTCAGTTGCACTAGCCACATTTCAAGTGCTTAATAACCATATGTGGCTAGTAGTTAAATTATTAGATAGTGCAGATATAGAACATTTCTAAGTCGCCAACAATTCTGTTAAGAAGAATTCCTGTGTTCATGCCCTAGATTTTCCATTTACCAGTCATTTAATCTTTCTATAACTCAATTAGTTTATTTTCAGGTAGGGAACAATGAGTAAGCCATTCTCAAAAGGTTATGATGAGGATTTAATGAGGTTAACACCTGTGAAGGTCAATTGTAAATTGAGAAATGTACATATAAGTTTTGTGCTATGCTGGTGCAAGCAGTGATAAATCAGATATGAATCCTACTTTGAAGGAGAGTATATTGCATAAGGGAGGTAAGACTTGTCAGCAAATAACTATCATACAAAATAGAATGAGAGAGATATGTACTTAATAGAGGTCTACAGAGATATTGGAAGATTTTCCCCATTGCCTGGGTATCAAGTCCAAAGTGTTAACAAGTCCTCCATGATCTGGTCTTCTGATCTCTTGATTATCTGTGTATTTTGTCTCTTGCCAGGCATCACCTTTCTTTATTCTACATTCTATGTAGATTTAGAGATTTTTTTTTTTCTAATTCAATTCTTCAGATAGGCCAAACCTCACTTCTAGACTTTTTTTTTTTTTAACATCTTTATTGGGGTATAATTGCTTTACAATGGTGTGCTAGTTTCTGCTTTATAACAAAGTGAATCAGCTATACATATACATATATCCCCATGTCTCCTTCCTCTTGCATCTCCCTCCCACCCTCCATATCCCACCCCTCTAGGTGGTCACAAACCACCGAGCTGATCTCCTGTGCTATGCAGCTGCTTCCCACTAGCTATCTAGTTTACGTTTGGTAGTGTATATATGTCCATGCCACTCTCTCACTTTGTCCCAGCTTACCCTTCCCCCTCCCTTCATCCTCAAGTCCATTCTTTATGTCTGCATCTTTATTCCTGTCCTGCCCCTAGGTTCTTCCCAACCTTTTTTTTTTTTTTTTTTTTTTTTTTTTAGATTCCATATATATGTGTTAGCATATGGTATTTGTTTTTCTCTTTCTGACTTACTTCACTCTGTATGACAGACTCTAGGTCCATCCACCTCACTACAAATAACTCAATTTCGTGTCTTTTTATGGCTGAGTAATATTCCATTGTATATACGTGCCACATCTTCTTTATCCATTCATCTGTTGATGGACACTTAGGTTGCTTCCATGTCCTGGCTATTGTAAATAGAGCTGCAATGAACACTGTGGTACATGACTCTTTGAATTATGGTTTTCTCAGGGTATATGCCCAGTGGTGGGATTGCTGGGTCATATAGTAGTTCTATTTTTAGTTTTTTAAGGAATCTTCATACTGTTTTCTATAGTGGCTGTACCAATTTACATTCCCACCAACAGTGCAAGAGGGTTCCCTTTTCTCCACACCCTTACCAGCATTTACTGTTTGTAGATTTTTTGATGATGGCCATTCTGACTGCTCACTTCTAGACTTTGCTCATTTTCTTGGACTGTAACATAGGGCTGGGCTGCTCCATTTTGACCCCCAGATCCTTGCATCCTTTTACCTGGCTGAATCAGCCATTATTTCTCATCCCAGGAAATAGTTCTTCTCAGACCTCTCCTCTGAATCCTATTTAACACCACAATTATCATATTTCATTGAAATGTCCTGTAAACTGAAATCCCCTGTCCCCCTACTGACTGGGTAATTACAAATCATTAATCTCTTGATCACTGTTAAATCCCCAACACCTAACACACTTGCTAGCTCATAGTAAGAGTCCAATATGTTGACTGAATGAAAGCTAAAGGAGAGAGAAGATGCTTTTAGCTGATGAGTTTGTGTACATAGGTGAATCATCAAGGAGATGGTATTTGAATGACCTCCTTCAAATGTGACATTTTTTTCTTTTTCTACTCAACCTTGTTGTGTGCACCATAAGCATAGATTTCAGGTCTCCTCCTCATGTCTAATGTAGAACGTAGCTTACATTCTGGTTACTAAACTTAGTATTTGGAATAATTTATCTGGATTTTGCCATTTGATTCATTGCAGGATACTCATGCAAAGTTGGGTAGAAAGAAAAAAATAGTAATTATTTCTTAGTCATTTATGCCTAGAAACGTTCCAGCCATTGTATATGGATTGTCTCAGGTAACCCTTACAACAACCCAGAGAGTTAAGTATTATATTTACTTGGTAGGTAAATGGAAGCTAAGAGAGGACAAGTGACTTGTCAGATGTTATGCAGTTAGTTAGTAGTGAAACTGGAGGTTGAACCAGGTCTGTCTGATTTTAGAAACTATTCATATTTCACTGGAACACTAAAACGACTGTGAGATGGCGACCTCATCTCTCAAACTATAAGAAAATTTATGTACAAATTAGGGGCCATGTTTCCCTTAGAGGCAGGATAAAAATTTTCTGATTTTTTAGATAATTATGTTCCTCATCTATTATTTCTGTTGTCACAACCAGGTATGTTAAAAATATACTTTATTTAAGTTCAACCATTTCTAGTCTCCTTGGGCATAAATATCTGATTGATCCATATAATTTGTTTCAGTTTCTCAGATTCCATCTATTCCAAGATGTTTTAGTTGGCAATTTACTGTATAGAACAAAAATGTTATTTTCTAAATAAAATAACAGCTTATGTCAATAAGCAGTGTTCACTATTATCTTTTCACTTATTTATATGTCTATGCATGTATATATGTAAGAAATTTGAGATAAATTTTATAAAAATCTCTGGGGAAGATGATTCTTTCCGAATATTTTGTAACTTGTTTTCATTTATTAAAGTTTGAGTTGATTTATTCAGCTTAAGCTAAACTGATACATTATTCATATTTACTGAAGGACATAAATAATGTTGATTTTTATATCCAAAAGCTCTTTTTACAAATTCACTAAGAAGTAGGCTATAACTCATTGTCAATGCATTATCAACTCATTAGAACAGGAAATTTATAAGAATTTTTGTTCAGCTCAAGGGACAAAGGGTGTAACATTTACTCACAGGTAACGTGAATGCTAAATATACCACAGACACATTAGAACAGTGACAAATTGTCATGTGCTCAACACTTTTAAAAAACAACTCTTGAAATCTCTTATAGGCAAGTTGTTCCATTGCATTTTAACTCTCTGTAAACTTGCCCCTCAAGCATGGAACACTTAATTTAGTTTGCAAAATAAACATGTTGAATGATGACTGGAAAAGTACCCATGTTCCTAACATTCTCAGTGATATCTGTCCTGTCAAAGCCTTTTACTTTTCTCATCAAACGTCCAAACTCCAGGCCCTTCCATAGTATCTTTAAAATGGTCACGTTAGGAAAATAGTGAGAAAAGTATCTTCAGGCATTCAGAATGCTGTTCACTGCATCATTACACAAACTACTGTGGCCAGTTTGGCAGATCAGATTGATCAGGTTCAGGGAGAGGAAAAATATAAGGCAAATGGAAACATCAGACAAATATAAAGTTCCTATCAACCCTGTATTCACTTTGCAAACGTTTATCTAAAACTTATTCTGTGATAAGCACATCATATCTACTGTAAATACAGCACAGAAAGGAGGAGGATGCAGACCCTGTGCTCATAGACACTTACATAAGTATCTACAAAATGCAATCATGTGGTTGTAGCAGTATGTTACATAATAGCTATAGCTTGGATAGCACAATGCATGGTATGTGCAATGCCCTCAATAAATATTAGGGCATTATTATATGTAAAGTAATATTAAAATCATAGCTACAGCATGAATTCATATATACACCATGCATACTATATGCCATTTATATGCTATATGCTATATATGTGCTATTATTGTTTAAAGCAAAGGTTTTTTTTCCTTTTCTTAGGTTCTGAAAAGGAAGTAATATGTTATAGTTAGGATAAGGAAGGAGAGTCACAAAAGCTTCCACAAAATTGTTGAGAAATTAGGTGGATCTTGAGAAATAAATTAGATCATATTAGTATGAAAATATGGAGCAGAATTTTGAACCAGGCATATAAGCAGTAGTTTGCTTACACCTGGGAAATAGGAGCTTGTGTCCTAAATCCTGAACTTTAAGGCCAACCTCCATCCTTTCTCAGGTCATACTACTCCCCTCCCAAAGCCCATACCACACCTTCTAGACCATGCTCTGGATATCCAGGTCACTGGAGTTCCCAGGCGTGTACAGTACTTCTTTCCACCTTTATTCTTCTGGGTGCAGATTGCACCATATTATCATAACAATATTACTGAAGGGTGGCCAAGGCTTGGTTGGTTGTTAGGAGTGTGGCTGGAGCTTGGAATAATGGGCTGGGTTGTTCAGATGTGTGGGCTTTAGAACATGGACCAGGGTGAAAGTTTAAGGTAATTTCCTTTTGTGCTGCCACATTCTGGGGTAGAATTCTGAGGGAAGAAGAAAATTCTACATTTGAACAGAGCCTTCAAGATCATTATCAAGGTATACTTGTCAAAGTAGTAAGATATGACCCATTTATCAATTTGATAGTTGATTTTTAGTTTTGTACTATTTATACATATGATAGGTAGGCCCCCATTTGGATGCTTACCCCAGGCTCTGAAAGTGTAAAGGATGGGCTTGTGGCATAACCAGAAAAGTAAAGTTGACCAGGTCATGGTATATGGATCTATGTGAGAGAAAAATGGAAAAGAAAAATAAAGAGTACGGAGGAAAGGATGACTAGGAAAGTGACATTAAAGTCGGATCATAAAACACTGGTGCTAAGGAGTATGAGATTTATCCTACAGGGTAGTTTGGTAGACAGAATAATGGCTTTCAAGGATGTCTACTTCCAAATTTCTAGATCCTGTAAACATGTTACCTTACATGGCAAAAGGGGTTTTGAAGATGTGATCATCTTTACAGATTTTGAGATCCTGGATTATCCAAAGTGTCCTAATCTAATTATATGAGTCCTTAAAAGTTAAAACCCTTTCCCAGTTATGTTGAGAAAGATAGAGATATGGGTACAGAAGAAGAATAGAGAGATTCAACATTGCTGGATTTGAAGTTGGAGGAAGGAACCATGAGCCAAGGAAGGCAAGGGGCCTCTAGGAGCTGGAAAGGGCAAGAAAACAAATTCTCCTCCAGAGTCTCTAGAAAGTAATGCAGCCCTGCTGATGCCTTGATTTTAGCCCAGTGAGACTCACATCACACATCTTACTTTCAGATAATAAATGTGTGTTATTTTAAGCCTCTAACTATTTCCTAATTTGTTACAGCAGCAATTGAAAAGTAATACAGGCAGCATCACTGAAAGTGTTTCCAGAAAATTTTATTAGGAGTTAAAACAGTAATAAATTCCTGTTGTAACCTTTAGGAATTATTTTGTCAAAAATAATAAGATAACCTGACAAATAGCAGCTTACATAGGTGGTGTATTTTTCTGCTTTAACCGGAAGTTCAGAGGTAGGAACTCTGGCTAGAGAAGCTGTGATAGGACCCAGTATCCTCCTACCTTTCTGCTTTCCCATCCCAACAAATCAATTTGCCTGCTCATGGTCACAAGATGCCTGTTATAGGTTTCATGTCTGCGTCCAAGATATGAAGAAGAAAGGGGATGAAAATATAGGGACCATGCTAGCAGAGGGGGGTTCTCCTTTCAAAATGTTCTTTCCAGGAGCTCCACCCAACAACTATGCTTAAATTTCATTGGCCAGGACTGGCTTACTTAGCCAACTTCTGGGTAAAAGGAAGTCACAGAGATTAGTGTTTTATGTGGACAGGTTGCCAGAGTTCTGATAGTAAGGAAGAAACAGGAGAGGGATTTGGGGTAGGTAATACAAGTTTCTTAATTGTGGGACTTCTCAAAGCTTCTAATAAGTTAGTGTATGTTGTGACTCTCCGAGAGGGATATACAGTTTTCCCCAAACTTATGTGAATAAGGACAAATAGGGGGTTTTTTGGGGGGGTTGGTTTTGGTTTTGGTTTTTTTGGGTTTTTTTCTTCATATGGAGGAAAACTTCACCAGGCTAGTGGACAGAACAGTATGTAAAACACTATTATAAAGAAGGGTAGCCATCAAAGGATTCTGAACAGGGAAAAGCCTGATCCACTATCTCTCTGATAGCAGTGTGGCCATGGGAGATAGGGAAGTATCTCTTTGCATATCTTACTCTCATGCTGCATTCAAGTTACAAGCTCAACCCCAGGTATAGGAGGGGGACTAAATACTCCTTAGCATTAGGTTAGGATAGTAAATGCTTTAAAGTTCTCAGAATCTTAAACTTTTTACAACTGTTCAGCAAAACAAGTAATGGAGTGATTGATCCGGTCTCCAAGAATCTAAACTGATTAACCTTTGTCTTAGTTATTTAGATACACTGGAAAGCCTTTAGGAAGCTAATACTCTAATCATGATTTTCTTTTCTTTTCTTTTCTTTTTTTTTTTTTTTTTTTTTGTGGTACGCGGGCCTCTCACTGTTGTGGCCTCTCCCGTTGCAGAGCACAGGCTCCGGACGCGCAGGCTCAGTGGCCATGGCTCACGGGCCCAGCCGCTCCACGGCATGTGGGATCTTCCCAGACCGGGGCACGAACCCGTGTCCCCCGCATTGGCAGGCAGACTCTCAACCACTGCGCCACCAGAGAAGTCCTGATTTTGCTTTTTAAGTGCAAAATACTGTCGAGAGCTTTGAATGAATCCTTAGTAGTACTAAAGAGAGAACTCACATCAGAGGTTAGAGAAACTGTCTATGATTACATAGCTGTCTGTTGGTGATCTTGGGGCTAGAGCCCTATTCTCTTATTATTCAGAATGGTTTTGTTTCTGTCATTCCATGGGACTATTGGGCAGTAAACTTTTACCTGATGAAGGCATTAGGTTTCAGGGGATAGGACTAGAATGCAGTGTATGTGCATGTATAGATTGCTTTCCCTTCTGTAAAATAAAATTATCATCTCCTACTTTCCACTGCTTCCCAGGAGCTTAAATGAATGAGTTTTGCAAATGTGTTTATGATGATAATATGGTTCTACTTTATTTCAAATATTATCCTATTTGGAATTAAACAGAAAATTACCTCACTGCTGCAACTGAGTTAACATGTGTAGACATAGCTGTCGATGCAGTAATATATTTTAACATAACTTGCTAGATTCATCCTCTATTTATTTATTGAGTTACAGACAGAGCCCTCTGCTGGGGAATGAAGATACAGTGTGCGGGACACACAACTGTGGTCCTTGAAGAGACGAAAAAGATTCAGAAACTGGCAACTAAACCTGCAAAGCAACCAGGGTTTAGGAAGAGAAATGAGATTTAAGCAGAAGCCAAATCATAAAAAGCTCTGTTTACTATAGACTTGGGAAGCATCAAAGGCTGTCCAGGCCTCAGAATTACATCACTAGGACTCCAGAAGAATCAGAGTATGAGCTTAGCTTATCAAAAAATGAGACCTTTTCTCCTCCAGCTACACTCAGCTGCCCCTCCTTTGTGTTCTCCTAGTACCATGGACACATCCCTAGCTTTGCAATTGTTTCAACATTTTGTAATACTCTGTTTATCTGTGTGCATAACCAAATGTTTTCTGATCTCCTATAGGTAATTGACCAATGCTCTTCAATTCTTGCCTATTCCATGCCAAGCAAGGTGCCAGGCATAAGTACTGGGTGTTAATTAAATGAATTATTAAGGTGTGAAACATTTGAGAAGAGGGGAATATTCCTCCTCGTTATTTTTATTCCTTTAAATATAATACATTTAGGCATTCCAACCCTCATGAGCTGTCACAGAAGCACCCTGGAGCTCTGGGAAATATATTGGACATACAGTCAGCAAACTCAAGTACAAATTCCATTTCTGCCACTTGTTACTACCCTTGGGCTTCTAGGCAAGTGACTTAACCTTTCTAAACCTCCATTTTCAACAGAAGAAAAAGGGATGTCACTTAACAGATGACCATTTCCCTTATAGATTTTTAAAAGACATAGATTTTGTTGGAAAGAGAAAATTGTATCATCATGCACATTGTAGCAGACACCCTTTGAACTTAAATCATATCCCTTGGTACCATTTGATGTAGCTATAAGTGAGGCAGAGAGTTCCATGCAAACTCAGGCTATCCTTGACTTCCAGTGACCCACAACAGGCAGACAGGGTCTATCTTTATGCATCACAAAGACAGAACCCAAGTATGAACTAGTGACTTAAGTTAATATTATCACTGGTAACAAATGCATTACACCTATGTGCGACTTTAATAGGAAAAAATGTAGGGAGGTACTGAATTTTCTGTTCAATTTTCTGTAAACCTAGAAATGCTCTAAAAAGAAAGTTTATTAATTAAAAAATAATAATCTAGTGTACATGTGCTTATTTCTGATCTAAAACTTCAGCATGTTGAAGTTTTTCATGTGTAGGGCTCTTCAAGTGTATGTTTCTTAATCCAGGAATAGATATCTTACCTTTGACTATATAAAGTGTTGTACTTTGTGACACTGACATGTTTTCCTTGTTACTAAGGTGGTTGAAAAACAAGTACAACTAGAAACCATTTAAAGTAATATGTATTTTCATATAATCTTTACAGCCAAAGGAGGCACTATGGTTCTGCTTTTATAGTTGAGGAGACAGGCTCAGAGATCTGAGGTCAAATGTCACACAACCTGCAAGCAGCCAGTCAGGATTCAAACCCAGTCATTTTTCTTAGCATCCATGCTACCTCTAGCAATGTAAAGGTAAATACATATATATAGAGAGAGTGACCATTTACAAGGAAACTTGAGCCTAACTCTTCAGTTACTTGACAAACACCATGGCTTGCATCCACTATGTACCAGTGAACCATCTTTGTCTCTAAAATATTAAGTTACTTATTAAACAATATTTTGCCAAAAGATTACCATTAAAATAATGAAAGCAATACATGGGGAGGGGGAAGGGTAAGCTGGGACGAAGTGAGAGAGTGGCATGGACTTATATATACTACCAAATGTAAAATCGATAGCTAGTGGCAAGCAGCCACATAGCACAGGGAGATAAGCTTGGTGCTTTGTGACCACCTAGAGGGGTGGGATAGGGAGGGTGGGAGGGAGAAACAAGAGGGAGGAGATATGGGGATATATGTATATGTAGAGCTGATTCAATTTGTCATACAGCAGAAACTAACACACCATTGTAAAGCAACTATACTCCAATAAAGATGGTAAAAAATAATAATAATGAAAGCAATAAAGCAACGGATACATATCTGGATAAAATACTATAATAATTACACTTGATTTATTCACAGGCATCCCTAACTAATATTTATACCAGAGAAAATTCCCTTTCCAAGCAAGCAGCTAGGATTCTAGGAAAAATTAGCCAGCTGATTACCCTCAGCTCAGCACAGAGCCTTAAATGTTATGGGGCAATTATATAGAGATGGATGATCCAGGTGAGACTGCAACAGAGAGTCCTATAGAGAGGATATGACTCTTTTCCTCCTAACTTTGGATATGACATTTTTTGACACATTGAATCTTTCCTTACTCAGTGCAATGCCTTGTGTTTTGCAGCCCATAAGTCCCTGTGGCTCATTTGTATTAATTTTTGCATGTGTGCTCTTTAAGGACTGGAAATATATTCTCTAGTTCAAAAGTACTAGTACCTCAAATATTGTTGAAAGAATTGGGCCACTGAATCAGAAAGTGGGAAAATAGTTAAATGCAAAACAAGACAACAACACAATAAGAACAATATGGTGATAATCCCAAGATAATTAATATTGCATCTGTAAGTAAAAATGTTACAGTCCTAACTTTATGGAAACAGTAGATTTCATTTTGTCTACTTTATGTTTTTATTTTACTAATCTCTTCCCTATTAAAGACATGACAAACCAATTATATATAGCAATGAAAACTGCAGATATAATTTCCAGGCAACAGATCTTGGTACCTATTTTGTACTTTTTGTGGTTAATGTTGAGATAGTACATAAATTTTTCTTTTCCCTTTATTAAAGGCAATAAAAGTCTATTATTATTGTTGTTGTTATAACTGAATATGTTCTATAGTGGAACCTAAGATCTAGAGTCAGTTCTGCGATCAACACCACCTCCTCCCACATTCTTAATAAGAATTCCTCAGATAAATCATTTAAACTCTTTGACAAGCTGATCAAATGCAGTTTTCTCACTTTAAAATTTAAGTAATATTGTAACATATCGCCTTGAGAAAATATCCGAACCTAGTATCACTACATTCAAAACCCATTTCTATTTATCTCCTTCCTCCATATTGACCACACGCCCTAGACTCCTGCTGGGTGGAGCATCACCAGCTGCACTAGCCTTGCTCACACCCGCCACCCTGCCCTACGGCTTAGCTTCCAAGAAGACTGTCTCCTCTTCCTCACTGTCTTCTTGCCCTAATTATTCTACCTGCCAGCTGCCATCGTTTTTTCTTAACCATTGACTGATTTAATACTCCTTCATCTTGCAACACTCCTCTCAGAAATACCTTCTCTGTTAACTGTCTCTAGTTTGAGGTTTATACCTAAGAGGACACATGTAGATCCTACTCAGCATTCATCCTCGACTTTAGGCTTCGTAACACAATACCAGTTTTGTCCTCTTCAAATTGTTTCTTCTGCTTGCTGTGCCTTGCTATTTCAGGATGAAGATCTTTGAGACAGAAGCAGGAGGGAGAGATCTCAGCTGGAAGGTGATATCCTACATCTGAGCCCTGCACTGGTCTGGATTACTGATGTGTCAGGGAGACCTGAGTTCAAATCTCAACTCTGCTGCTTACAGGCTGTGTAGTCTTTAACAAATTTACTTTTCTGAGTTCCACTTTTGTAGTATTACAATGAAGATTGTAGTATCACTTTTATAAGATTATTATGGGGATTAATTTATATTAAAGGCCTAGGACAGTTCTTGGTACATTGTAGGTGCTCAAAAAGAGGGGAATCGTTTATGGAGGTATAGATAAACACTCTTCTGTGTAGAATACTGGAAGTATTTTCAGTGAAATTTCAGAATCCTTTAGCTATACTATTTAACTTCCCTTGCCAATCTTTACATTGCTATTTAGTCATTTATGTATCTGATATAGATATATATATATATAAAATATACATATATAAATATATACATAATTATACCATATTTAATTATTTATAGAATGATATATAGATATACATTTCCATATATATGGTCTTTCGCTCTCTCTCTCCATATATATATACTTCTATTTCTATTTCTATTTCTGTAACCAGAAGAAGATGTAGATGGTAGGGAGACATGCAGTGTAATACAAGAAGCTCCAGATCTGGATGACATGGGTTTGAAATCTGACAGTCGATGGCATCTGTTAGTGGGATGGCCTCAGGCAAATTACTTAAGACTTATGAACTTTGCTTTCTCTTTTGAAAAATAAAGAAAATAGAATCTATCAGAATGAGTTGTTTCTAGGATTTAAGATGACAATCTATAAATAAAGAAAATAGAATCTATCAGATTGAGTTATTTCTAGGATTTAAGATGATAATCTATGAGCAATGCGCAGTGTGTGTGTGTTTGTGTGTGTGCGTGTTTCCCTAGGAGCAACAGTTGAGTATTTGTTAATTTGGTTTGTCATGTCTCTATAGAACTCACACAATAATGAGAATTAACTCTACATATTTGTACTTTTATCCCCTTGAGGATTTACCTCTGTATACAACACTGTACTCTGACAACGCCTACAGTATAATAAGGATTCAATTCATTTTTGCAGAAGAAAGTACAGTAGGAATGCAGAGAAGAGAGAAAGAAGGACAGCAGGGACTGAAGGAGGGATGATGGCAAGATGGCTTCAAAACTCATCACAAGGTTGACACGTGGCTATGGCTAATGACTCTTTTCCCAACAAAATTTGACTGCGAGGTTTGCACAGAAATGTTCCCTTTTAATGCCTTTTGTGCTTGGCATCTGGACTCACTGGCACCTCTCCTGAATGCCAAATATATCTCCATGTGCTTTTCATTTTTCTTCTCAAAAGATTTGCCACCATTTATAGCATCAACTTCTTCATCTGGGTCATCTGTTTTTCCAGTTATGCCAAGCTCTTGCTAAATCTGTAAATGAGCTCAGAGATCCCTTCCTTTAGGAGGACTCTTCATCTTTCTCCCTCTTCCCTGCACATCATGCTGGGATTGCTTGTGCCCTGTCTACGTGTTATTTTTCTTTTCAAGCAAGCTGAGCCAGAGACCAATGGAGCAATATAACAAGAAGAAGTAAAGCCATTTTTTGATCTACTGGAAATCTTTGGCTAAAAGTGATAGTAATACTCCCATGAATAAAATGAGAGCTACATGCCAGGCAACATACTGGGCCTTTTCTATGCTGTCATGGGCTGAATGAAGTCTCCATGAATTTTATAGGATAAAGTCTTAGCCTCTAGTACTTCATAATGGGACCATATTTGGAGATGGAGCCTTTAAAATGAGGTGATTAATATAAAATGAAATCATAAGGGTAGGTCCTAATTCAATATGACTCATGTCTTTCTGGGAAGAAAAGATTAGGACACAGACATGCACAGAGGAAAGACCATGGGGAGACGGAGGGAGATGATGGCCACCTAAAGGCCAACGAGAGGGGTCCTAGCAGAAATCAACATTGCTGACACCTTGATCTTAGAATTCTAGCCTCCAGAACTATGAGAAAATAAATTTCTGTTGTTTAAGCAACAGGCTGTTATGCTTTCTTGTGGCAGTCCTAGAAAATTAATATATACATGTACTTCATTCTGTTTGTTTCCAGTGGTATCCTATGAAGAACAAATAACTATCACTTTCCTCCTTTTTATAGAAGGTGAAAGCAAGGCTCAGAAATAATATTTGAAGGGGAAAGTCAACCCACTGATCAATGTGATTAAATAGAACCTAGAGGCAAATATAATTTGAGGCAATGGGTTTGTAGTCTGATACTCCTATGTTAAATACATTTTCTAGTCCCCTACATTATTCAGTAAACTGATTTTAATTGTCTCTTTTGTGCCAGACATTGTAATCTGCGTTGAGGATGCAGAGAGAAATAAAACATGGTTCCTGCCCCAGAGAAGCTCTTGGCCTTTTAGAGACAATGCACACAAAACAGATTCACTTCATATGTTGTATTGCACACCCGTCTAATTGTCAGAACTCTACAGACATGATTGACTCTACTGAGGATCAAGAAAGGCCTTATGGATGAAATGATGACTCATCTGAGCCTGGAGAAGTATGAGGTGGTCAGAACAATGGCCAAAGGCATCTCAGATGAAAACAACAGCACATGTCATTATGTAGTCACCAGCTGGGAAATAAGCAGATGACCAGAGAAACGTGAACTGAGTAACCCCTTAGACATTTCAGGTTTTCATCCAGACTAGCCATGCTCTGACCTTTGCTCTCCTGAGCACAGCCTGGCTACCTCCAGCTCAGTTACCTGCAAATAGTGGAAACCCCATCAATCCTGATGATAGATGACAAACTGAACAACTAGTTTCTATTTGCCCATTTATTTTTAATCTGGGCTGATAATACTACCAAGCTCTTCCCTTGGGAATATATATGAAGATAAATGAGGTAATTTATGTCATAAGGTTCTGAACTCCTTAGAATAAAAAGGTTAAAATAAATTTACAGTTATATTATATATTCTTTAATAAATATTTTATTGGATGTGCATAGAATATCCATGATCCCTTAAGAGATTTAGAGGAAGATAGCCAAGAAAAGAGCTGTAAGCCTTAAACTGCCAAAATCCCAGAAGATGATTTAAGCAATGCAATAAGTAAGTAGGTTGACCTATTTCTCATTTTAAGGGCAGAAATAAAATTACCATTCATATGTAGGAAAAGGATTCCTTCCATGTTAAAGATGAGCAATATTAAACTAAGCTTTCTCTTTCCTTAGAAATATTTCTAAGCTAAGCTAACTGTGTATGAAAGAAACTCAGACAAATACAAAACTACAGCCATGAAAAGTAATCATATTAGCAGGTCCTTGACTAACAAATCCAATCAATCCCTTTAGGCTGCCCCTGAGGAGTTGGGGTACATTGTGGAAAAAGTAAGGGGTTTGAAGTCAAAACGACCAGTGTCCCCTTCCCTTTTCTTCCAGTTATAAGCCTTGTGGCCTTGGACAAGTGACTTAAACTCTTTGTGCTTTGCCTTGCTCATCTATAAAAATGGAGATATTAATAAGCAGTGTGAGGATTTGTTGCAAGTATCCATAAGAAAACTTTTAAAAACACCTAGTACTCCAGTCAAGATGTTACAGGTGGTCACCAACCATAATATATTGTTCTTTCCACAAACTGTGTGGTTTCTAACAGGCATGGCATTAGACTAAACTTTAGGACATTAATGACAATATATTAAAAGGTAACTATGTTATTATCTTCTTTAATCCTCAGTAACCTTCTATAGTAGAGATACTAGTACTATCAGTATTTTACAGGTGAGGAAACGGGGCTTTAGAGAGGTTTATGGACTTAGATTCAGAATGTTAATACATTGCAGACATGGGACTACACACCAAAATCGCTATGGAATAACTGTGCTCTTAAAGTCACCAACAGGTGGCCTCTGTAGAAGAAGCAACAGTCATGTGTGTGTGTGTGTGTGTGTGTGTGTGTGTGTAATTAACTCAATGTAAGCAAAAATTTAGTCTTGTTCCTATTGAATAATGATAATGATATTGATTATATCTCACATTTCTACAGCATATTTATATTTTAAAAATGTGTGTGTGTGTGTGTGTGTGTGTACAAAACAACCTTGTGAAGCAGGAGTGATGAAATCCCCTTCCCCATCTTTAAGAGGATAAAAGAAATTCTTAGAGAATATAAGTAACTCTAATATATATATATATATAGATAGATAGATAGATAGATAGATATTACATACACATACAAAAATGGTACAGTTTTGCTTTTGACTAATTAACATCTCAACTCTCTAATATCTCTTAAATGTCAGACCTCTGTGATGAATTCGGAATTGTTGAGAACATGTTATATAATCTCACTCACTAGAGTTGCCTATATGGGGTAATTGCTGGACTGTGGGGCAAAAGCCTTGCCTAGTAGCCTCATTTGGGTGGCTAATAAATCTTGTGAATTTAGGAAAATCACTTAAATATGCTCAGTAACCTTCTCAGCTAAAAATGGGTATAAAACTTTTACTTAATTTTCTTACTTATCAGGGTGGAGATTACTTTGCCCATTCACCAGCAGTGATGCCCCCATGACTCAGGATGCCCTCAGTCTCCTAATCTAGTTCTCTCTCTTTACATCCCAATGCCTGTATTTAGAATTTCCTGTCCTACTTATTGTTTAGGATTGATTACGTAGTTAGACTATCTTCACAGTTTTTTTTTAAGTAAATAAATAAATATTTAATAAATAAATAGGAAGAGTGATATGCGTGTTTCTTAATATCATTACTATTCCAGTATATTTGAAAGTCCCTCTTGTCTCCCATCTTAGGTGCTATAGGGAAGTCACATTCAAAGTTAATCATATTGAGCAGTCGTTCTTGAGTCTGGTTCCGGAAGCAGCAGCATCAGCATACCCTGGGAACAGTTTGGTTTTAATTTCTCCCCAGCTACTTTGTCTTGGATTATTCTTCTCGAGGTCATGTTCAACAGCCTGAAGACACTTCCCATTCCATTCTCAATTAGATCAGTCCTGAGGAAATATACTACAGCAAATTCAGAAGTCTGGGCTGCTTCTGGTCTGGGAGAATGATCTGGACATAATATAAAAGAGACAAAAGAAGCGAAAGACAGAAAAACGAGCAAAGTTCAGATGGTAGAAACTGAGAAAAATATGGATGTAGGTTGGCCGTGTACTCTCCTGGGGAGAGGGTAAGAGCAGAATTTTCATGTGGCAGATGAGCTTTCAAAATTTCATGTGACCCAGACATTTCCCATCCAAACATCCCAAAGATCACCAACAGACTTTGTGGGAGTTCCTGAAATGTAGTTGTCTCCTGTCTTATTCTCTTTGTGTCTGTAGTAAGTGGAAAATATAGTGGTGGTGGGATGGGAAGGACATTTGTTTAAAGGGAAACCTACTCTTTCCCCCCCAAAAAAGTTTCCCAGGTCTGAAAACTCTACTTATTACCAAGAGCTAAATATGAATGCTCTAGAAATTCCTATCTTTTTTTACTTGAGTGGGCAGAATATAAGCAGATTCTAACAATTTAGATTCAGATAACTCACTAGTAAAAAGAAAAGAGTCAAAACATGAGGTCTGAGATTAATACAAAATTAAGGAAATGGTAATGAATGTAGGTTTCATGCAGTTGTCGTTCAAATTTGATGAGAATAAGCAAGGAAATAGGTTGATGTATCTGTGAAACATCACCTCTTTTGTTCAGTATGATTTTGTGGCAGTCAACATGTTTTATAAGTTCTAAGATGTACATTTTTATTTTTTTAACACTTCTGGAATTGGGATGCATTTTGAAATTGGTCACTTGAGTTAAATTGGCATCTTTTTTAATGACACAAAATAGCAGTGCATCTTAAAACTAGTTGTATATTAGCATTAATGGATTATGTTAATAAATGTATGGTGAATAAGCGTTTAAATGGCACAGAAAGAGAAACCCTTACAATTCATTACAAAGTTTCAAAGTTTCAGTCAGTAGTTCTCAAACTTTGATGTACATCAGAATCATCTGGAGGGCTCATTATATCACAGATTGCTACTTCCTCTCCTCCCACCAGTTTCAGATTCAGTACCTCTACATTTGATGCTGATACTGCTGGTCTAAGAACCACTCTATAGGCCATTTGAAAAAAAAAATTTTTTTTATTTTTTAACCTCAGTTTTTACTACCACTAATTTAAAAAATTCAGTTAGACTTTTATGATATCACACCTAGAAAATTAGCATTGCCTTCTAAGTTCTCTCCTTATTATCATTATCTTCTCATTCACAACCTTCTTTGCCATAAAAAAAGTGTTATCAACTGTTAGTACTTCCCTTCCCAAAATACACACAAATACACACACACACACACACACACACACACACACACACCCTTTAGTTTATAATTGAAGACTCTTCAGAGTCAGACCATAATCTTTCTTATGTAAGGATACTTCCCTAAATGGTTTGACCCTAGATTCAGCCCAAGAAAATTTTGTCCATTAGTTTCCCAATATGTCAACTTCCTTTACAGCTTTTGCACTGATTTTTTGTAGCTTACCTGGAACGTGAAGTCCTACTTTAGTGCAACACAGACAACCTTACAGACTCACCTTTAACACCATCTCCTCCTTCAATTTTCCCCTGACTACACTGAAAGAGACATTAATTTCTTAATATAAGGTTCATTAACCTTATCATACAGTGCATATTACATAATCATCATGTGGGTTTGCTTATTTCCTCCCTCATCTAGAATGATTATTTCATGCTGAGATCATATTTTATTTCATTTTTTTTCTTGAATGATCTACAGAATTCTTGGCACATATTTGGGACTCAATAAAATGCTGTTAAATGAAAGCATATTGAAATGAAGCTATATTTTCTATTAAATTAGTGCTTTTGGACTACCATGTATACAAGTGGTCATTGTATATATGTGGTTCTATTTAATTCAACCAAAGTTTACTAAACATTACATGGAAATTATTATCTGAGGCATTGAAAAGAATACAGATGGAAAAATATGCAAGATCAATTAAGGAATACATGTGTTTATTGAACACCTATAACATTTTAAGTACATCTAAGAACCTTTCAGAGTAAAAGGCTAATGATATTCTACCAAGCGGAAATGTTTTGAAGAAGACCTGTAAAATATTCTATTGAGTTAGAGCTTCAGTATTCCTTCTTGTAGTATTCCACTGAGGTTTAAACAAAGAGCTCTCCAAAAAGAATTCAATCACACTCACTGGGGCCAGAGGAAAGATGGTCCCCTCCAAACATGAAAAGAGGCAAGTGCATTTCAGAAATAAATGACTTTACATAGACACACAATGGCCTCTTGAGGATGGAGGAGACACTCCAGCTAGAAAGCTCTTAGACTAAATCAGATAGCAAAAGGTCATGACTGACAAAAAGGGAATCTCTTCTAACTTCATTTTTTTTTTTTTACATTTCTCAAACTTAAGAAGAAACTACTTCAAGCCTCTTAACGACTAACTCAGTTTCAAGTGTAAATTGAAAGAAGATAGGCCAAGACAGTGTTATGGTTCAGAAATTTGGTAAACACATACTTGGCTTCAATACCAGCATGCTTAATTAAATAATTTTAAAGTATTTTATTTGAAAACTGCACAGGAAAAAAAAAAAAGCTTAAGGCTTATCTGTTGCTTCTAACATCTATCAAGATTCCTAGATGAGTTTTACATGGCAGGGATGCTCAAGTAGCAATAACAAAGGGGAAGTTTCATGGATATGGAAAACTCTAGACATAGTTTTTCTAATTTATGTTGACTAATTAACCTTCTAGAAATCACTGTGTGTCTACTCTCTATTGGACAAAACTTTATTTACTAATAAAATTCAAGATTAAGAAAAGTCACAGAGGGCTTCCCTGGTGGCACAGTGGTTGAGAGTCCACCTGCGGACGCAGGGGACATGGGTTCGTGCCCCCGTCCGGGAAGATCCCACATGCCGCGGAGCGGCTAGGCCCGTGAGCCATGGCCACTGAGCCTGCGCGTCTGGAGCCTGTGCTCCGCAACGGGAGAGGCCACAACAGTGAGAGGCCCACGTACCACCAAAAAAAAAAAAGAAAAAAAAAGAAAAGTCACACAGCCAAAAAGTGGAAGTGTGCATATTCAAACTGACTTCTTCCAGCTGCCAATTCTCTTTACCTGCCTGTTACCCCATCCTGAATTTCTAAGCATCACTCTTCTGGATGTCTTTAACATTGCATTGCTTATTTTTAAATCTATGTTCTTTGATTAGGCACACTAAATGTTTCATTTGAAGAAATGTATCTTTACTAAGTTTCCAGAAGACACCCTTCTGAGAATATATGTATGTTATAATTCAGAGGATATCTCAGTCCTGCCTTGAATCATTTAAATTGTTGTTGAAACATCTACTTTACCCTTGTAAATAAATCTCTGCTAAAAATTTAAAGTCAAAGGAATTTGAATATGAAGTATGACTGTTAAAGATTCAAAATGAAAAACATATCAGAGTTAGAAAAAATTAAATTTTTATCCACCCCCCACACCTTAGACCTTCATTCAAAATTAAATGCAACTATAAATTGTTCTAGGTAAAGTCAATGTTGTACTCCTATTCTGAGAAGTATAAACTAAAAATTAATTCAGCTGATAAGTCATCACTTCTATTTAGTTTTCTCACTTAGAAATGACAGATTTTGAGGGATAAAGTGAATTGTCCTATAATCTTTTGATTGAAAAGCAGTATCATTTGAATATTAGACATGGTTTCTAGAACCATTTAGATTTTCCTAAAATTAATAGTGTCTCCCATATTACAACACATAAAAAACTGACCTAAAAAAAGCCCTACATTTTCCTATTTCTATCAAGAATAGAATGCAACTTGATGGGTTTATTTTTGAGTGCTTTAATCTTCCAGGGTAGTAAGCCTTTACTGCACAGTTCTAAACACAGTGAGGACAGAGTGGAGATTAAGAATAAGAGCTCTGGTCTCTGATTACTGGGGTTCACATCCAATTCCAACACTTCCTGGATGTGTGACCTTTGCAGGAAGGGACTTAATCATTCTGTGCCTCGCTTTCCCAATCTGTAAAATGGAGACAGTTCTAATCATACCTATCAAGATAGGACAAAAATAATTGCCTTTTTAAAATACAATTTTTGAAATATTATATATGATAGAAATTACTTAGAATTATCCCTAACTCAGGATAAGTCCTTAATAAATGGTTTCTATTTTTCCTGAAGTCTGCACTTACCTGGAAGTCTGAGATTCTCATATCATCCAGATCTCTACCCCCCTGTGACAATGAAAAGGTTTTTATTCAGTCAGCAAATGTGAATGAATCCTGTTCTAAGTGGTGAGAATATATAACATTCAACAAAAATGCAATTCCTGACCTCAGGGAGTGTATAAGTCTTATGGAATGACAGACTAGAGGCAGTAACTCAGTTTGTGAACTGTCATTTCTCCATTTATTTAAAAAAAAGGGTTGACCTATATTTATTTTAGTGCTTTTTCTCCTCTAAAGAGCTAGATTTTATGAACTAACTTTATCTGTAAAGAACAGTTTGTTATAACTTTGTCATAAATCTGTACCTCTGAGAATAATGCAAGCGTTAGTGTCAAAATGTTTTCACATATATTGCTTTGGATTAGTAGTAGAAATTTATTTTTACTAAAGAATTCTATTGTTCTTTGATGGTTTTTAATTAACAATGATAATTACAATTTAATTAGATCTACCATTAAGATAAAGTTTTAAAAAGTTATGCACTTATATAAAATAACATATTCCACATAATTTAAATGGATATATAATACAACATAAAACTACTATATTGGTGGCAATATTGAGGATACACTGGAGCTGGAAATACTAGATTCAACAAGATTAGTTATAAGACCATTGCAATAATAAAAATAAAAATAACAAAAAAAATCAATGACATTCATGGCAATAGGGTTAGAATAAGGGGGATGCATTTGAAATATATTAATTAGATAGCATTGACCGGATTCAGAAATTGGCTGAATGAGAAGGTAAGACAAGGGGGCTTCACAGGATTAACATCCAGTATTTTAACTTAAATAACTGCCTATTTGACAGTGTAATTCATGGATTATGCAATTTTTCAGGTATGGAAATTATTTATTTCAAATACAGGCTGTAGAAGTTTTGCACAAAGTAATATCCTACTGACATTTAGGTTCTATAGCTTAGCAAGAAATATGTAAGTTAAGGCATCAATAAAGGACCATTCTTCAGTCAAGAGAATTTGAGGAGTTGATGACATAGGCTATTTCTAACAAAATAGATACAACCATGGACATAGGACATGCTAGAAGGGCCAAAATAACAAAAAAGCAAATAAAATTTTTGTCTATCCTTATAAAAGCCTAAAAAAAGCTAAGGTGGGTCATTGGATAAGTGTTGAGCTCTACTTTCTGAGGGTTCAACCTCACAGTGGTAAACAGTGGATTTAATAGTTCTAAGCACAAAAGCAATGTTCAGTATATTTTGTTGAATGAAAGAACACATACCCTAATATGGATCTGAGTCAGACTAGAGAGATTGAGCTTAGTTGTCACCACCAATAAAGACAATAGGGATTTCAGAGGGGAGAGAAAACAGGGGGGGAAATCTACTTGAGGGTCAAAAACCAAGGGGCCTGGGGCTCAAGGCTTGAAAGCAAGTCAAGCAAGATATTGGCCTGAGAGAAAGGGCCCAAGAGAAGGGGCTGGGCAGGATGATTGGACGCTGGGAAAATAGCCTTTATGCAAAGATTCTTGGCAGCTTTTTAATCCCTAACACATAGATCTTCTGATGAAAAAAAATGTTCTTGTCCCCATCCCAATCTCAAGTAGAAAAGAAATTTCTTCAGTACAGACATGCTTGGATTTTATTGACTCAGGACTTGATATGGAAGGAGACTGTGGTAGAAGGCAAATCTGCTAGAAACTGGTAGGGGCTGAAGTAGGCAGGTGCTGACACACATGGGGGTCCTAGAAGTTCACTCTTCTCCAAAGGGCCTTTTGTGGAAAAGAATAATTTTTTTCCCAAAGCTGAAACAGTGTCTGAAGGGAAAGGAGAATAAAAAAGGAAGAGCTAAGAAAAAAAAAACGAAGAACATTCCTTGAAAATGCTTCCTGAAAAGTCAGGTTTCTCGAGGGATTGTGCCTTTCAGCCCTTATGAATGTTCCGCAGTGTGACTGTCTGTGTCAGATCTGAAGATCTGTAAATAGTAAAGCAAATAGCATTGCAACAGCTATCAACTTGGAGTGGGAGGGAAGAGAGGCTTCATGCAACATTCAGAGCCTTCTCCAAAATAAAACAGAAGGACAAATAACTCAAGAAATAGAAATTTGCTTTAAGATGATCATTTGTACAGGTGTATAAATTCAGTGAATATATTGTATAATTTCTGTTGTCATTTTTTTAATTTACAAAATTGTATACATTCATTACAACAATATAATTTAGGAAATATAGATACAAAATATAGATGTAAAAATTAAATATACCTACATGTTTCTTATATGGAAACAACAGCTGTTAAGATACTGGTTTTGATTCCTCTAGCCATATATTAGAAAAAAATATAAATTATAAGTGAAATCATATAGTAGATGTAGTTTGTATTTTTCAAACTAAACATATCATGAATATATTTACATAGTATTATATATTTTCTATATTCCTTTACTGTATTATTTTTGATAATACATAACTTTGTTCTATGAACATATAATTTATTTAACTAGTCTTTTGTTTCAGACATTTAAGTTGGCTCTCATTTCTCCAATGAGAGCTGTAATTAATATTATTTCTAAATCTTTGCTCATAACTATGATTATTTCTTAAAAATAAATTGGCATAATTTAGGCTTTTTGTTTCACCACCAGTTGTGTTGTATATGCTATCATTTTTTTCAATGATTCAAAATGCATCTTTTTCATATACTAAATTAGAACCTATATATTTATCTATATTTTTTGTAAGAGGCTGTGAGGGTTTAGATTGTATATATCTTATTAAATGTGTGGTATGGTAGCCCATACTCATTGCATATCTAAAATATATCAATCTTCCCAAATACTCATAGTCCAAAAGATGTGGTTCAGACTGATATACACATAATTTTGAGGATCAATGATACTTTTATGACTCATTCTTCCGATTCATGTTCTTTATTGAATTTCCAAAAGAGTTTTAAAATTTGTCTTCTTCATATGAGTTTTACACATTTTCTTGTGTGTGAGTTTTGAGATATTTATCTATTGTCTTTGAGATTAGGTGTAAATATTTTTACTCTAATGCATTTTCTGATTATTGCTATATTATTAAATACATTTAAAAGTTTTAATAACCTTTAAATGTATTTAACTTAAACTTTTAAAAAACATTGAAAAGTTTTAACTTTAATAACTTTGATTCAGATTTTTTAAGGAAATACTATCTGAAAAGCATAATTTTATCTTTTCCATTATGTATATCTTTTGATCATTTTTCTTATGTTATTACATGCAAATAATCCATTTTTAACTATAACTTTAACATTTTTAACTATAAATGTAGTTTTAATTCTTTGATAAGAAAACTTTAATCTCAATTTTGGAGGAGTTATTAAGGTTTGGATAAGGTTTACATTAATACAACTCTTTAGATGTTGGTGTTATGCAATAATTACCTATAATCACAGTTTCTATTTTTTTCCCTTTTTAAAAAGTGCATTCTTAAACAATTGCAGGTAATCAAAGGTCCATATGAATGCCCCTAAAATATGTTAAAATGCTACAGTAAACATACACAAAAGAAAAGATTGGGAGATATATTTGAGTCCAGGTTTTGATTTTAACTTGCATCATTTCAATATAGTTAATAGTTTATGGTAGAATGACCACACTTTGAATTACCCCAACGATATTGTGATTCCATATCTGTATTTTTCTAAATGAGTGTTATTTGGCATCAACTTTTCCAAATTAATCTGATAAGACCCCAATAAATATTAGCTTCCTTATATGCAATCTACAAGTAATGGAGGACATTATTTTGATTGGAAAGAAGGGTGGGGGAAATAGAGAAGCTGCATGCTATGGAAGTGATCCCTTTGGCAGAGAGTAGAGGAACAATTGGCAAAGGGATAGATATTTGTTGGGCTGCACCCCACAGGCCGGCAAGCCTTGTACTTGCTCAGCTTCATGACAAAGAAAGAGCCCAGAATCAGTGACAGAGACATCAACGATTTACTGGAAAGGGAGATCTTACATGTCTAAAGCAAGGTCCTGGAGTGACACTGCACCATGTAGGGGAGGGGGAAGTTACAGTTATAGGGGGAAATAATGTCAGGTTGGCTCATCGGTTATCAGGGAAACTAGCAGGGGGCCTTCCCCTCACTGTCCCTTTGATAAGTTATCATGGTGGCTATCTGATCTAAAGGTTAGAACAATCACTAGCTGGGGTCGGGGCTAGTATGTAGGAAGGCCAGTCATGTGAGTAGGTATAGGTGAAGCAGGGACTGATCGAGCAGGGGATGTACAGAGAGCAAGAGAAGAGCCATCTTGGGTGGCCTGACCATACACTCTACCCCTACATACTCTGCACAACCCTTACAACCTTGATCTGCCCCTCTTCTGCAATATCCCTGGGGTTAGTTGGGGCACTGTAAACAGATAGCACAAATACAATACAGACACCAGCAGCTAAAGAGTATCAAGAGTAAGATACCTAGTATGCTAAGAACAGTCATTCACCAGGATGTGGGTAAATTTTGGAGCCAAGTGCTTACAGGGTCAATGGAGAGAGAGTCATGGCAGCATCCTGTCCAATTATAAGGAAGGTCAGGCAACCCTGGTTTTCACAAACCCAGAACCACCCTTATGGGAAAGGGAAGGCCCCGACTCCAAGAGAAACATTCTGGTGGCCTAGCAAGATGTCAGCAGTCACATTAAAAGTCTGATTGCATTGTTCTTTTAGGTGTCCATCCCATGTTATGTTGGGTGCCATTAGGGGTGGACCCAATAGGTCTTTCCAAACAAAAACAGTTAATCCCACTAGTTGGACTTATATGTCCAGAAGCCAGCCTACTCTACTCTACACAGCATAGCCCAGGGAGCTCATGGGCAGTCAGTTGTACAGTGACGTTTACTGACGTAGGTCCTTCTGATGTATGGACATGTGGGACAGGAAGATGGTGCAAGTCTTTCTCCCCCAACATCAGTTGTCCCCACAGAGTCACATTAGCTGGGTTGATTTTTCATGGAAGTTCAGAGGAGGACGACAATGGCATCCTGCTGTAGACCCAGCAACAAGGCTCATTTTGCAGTGAGGCCATGGCTGCTTCCCAGACCTCAAATAGATCTCCTTTGCTCAGACTAGGGATGAAATGTAAGACATCTAACAGGCACAACACAGGGGGTATCGTAACAATTAAGCAAAATGACAGCAGTACCCACATTCTGAGATAATACCACACCCACTGTAGTTTTTGTCCTGGTCTGCAATACAGTTCAGAAAACTCAAGTTTTCAGTAATACAGGAACATGTCCAAAATCACAACTACAGTGGCCACCCAATTTTACCTTTGATGTCTGAACCACAGCTACTCCATTGTAACTTTCAAATGCATTCCCCTCCATAATGGCCAAAGCAGATGTGAAATGCATGTTCCATAGGCTAAAAAAGAGGCCACTGTGGTCAGTAAAGTTTAAGTTAAACCATATATAATCTAGAATGACTTCCCTATACTTCTTTCTGTATGTGAAGATTTTTCCACCATTTCCCATTTTGATTGCAAATCTTTTGATCAACCACAGTATATGCCCCTTGAAGTCAGGGTGAATGCTGACTGCCCTGAATCCACATCATGTCCCTCAGTGCCAGGCCTCTTTTATATTTGCCTAGTTATTCACATTGGGAGAAAACTGATCAGATATTGTGAACAAGCTCAGAGGTATGTTAATGGGGAAATTTTTGTAGGCTATAGATTTTATCACTTATACTGAATTGTTACACAAACATTGTACATGTGCTTTTAGTTCAGACTTAAAGCAAGCAGTGATACATCATGAATAGTTATACTCTGTGACAACTTCACTAGATAATTTTCTTCTCTTGCTGAACATCAGGGCAAAAGTGTGGCTAACACAGTAACTTTCATAAATACAGATCTCAATTAACAGAACTAGAATTTAATGTCCACTGAAACATAATATTTTTCTCTCTAAAATTACCCTCATCTCCACCAAACACAGACAAATCAAGGCTAATTTCTTTGGAAATAATTCTGGGCAATTGACCACACAGGCTTCTCCAAACTGGCTGTGGTGGAATTCCTTAGTAGGAGTCTCAGACTAAATTTCCAAAAGGCCTCTCAAGGCAAGGAAAGCCATTCCAGAGGCCTGCCATCAGACTCCACCTCAGTGGATTTCTTCCTTCTAGAAGTCCCCAAAATATTGAGATTCCTGCACATGCCAAGAGACAGTCTTTCCCATTTGCCTGATAAGGCTGCTCAGAACCCAAGTGTCTCCAATTTCTGAAGGGACAAGGCAGAGAGAAAAGAAAAATGTTTCAATTCTACACACAGGTGTAGTTTATCAAATTGTTCTAAATCATAACTAACTTGAGTGGAAGGGCTTCCCTATATCTGGAAAACACAGATCAATACCAGTAACATTCCAGACAAAAACCATAAAAATTATAACCATATTTACCACTTCATTCAGTAAGCAATCCTTTTGTTTACTTTTTATGAAGCCATCAGGTTTTCCATTAGGATTCTTTAATTTCTTACTCAGTTCAGTGGTATGATCTGAAATTTATTCAGAGACCTGTACTTTTCAGAAGGACCTTCTTGAAGATGAAACACTTTTGCAAAAACATCAGAGTACAACAATAGTTGTCTACAAATGACAAAAGACTTTAAAATGCATGGTTAAACACCTGATCACAATGTAATCTATAAAGAAACTTGGGTACAATAACTAGAATTATGACTAAGTATAACCTTAACCCTTAAAAATCTTAATCAAGTAACAAGTAATTGTGAACTCTTTGTCCTATCAACATTTCCTGATGGGAAATATTAGCTTTAGTCTTCCTCTCCTAAGAAAGGAAAGGTAGGTAAACTTAGGCCTGCCCAGCAATTAATGTTCCAATACTTTATCCTATTTGAAATTGCCCAGATAATCAATGAATTCTGTTCATTTAACTTAGTTTAGTTCCAAGTTACCAAAATCTAGAGAGACTATTTTAGATAGACATTCCCAAAACATAATTATTCCTATAGAGTTTACCTAAAACCTCTTATCTCATTTACATTTACTTAAAGTTTCATCGTGTCAAGTTATTTTTCTTGCTGACAAATTTGCAACAGATATAATAAGGTCTTATTTGACTTCTAATAAACCTAGGTATAACAGAAGTATTATACTTAATATAGATGACTCTAAATACATGTCTATATTAATCAAACCAACAGGCTTAATATATCCAATACCACATAGTTATTCTGTACTGAATATTTCTGAGATCATGTGAAACTGAAATCATTCTATCCAGTTTCTTTTGTATTTCTGAGAATTCATATAAGTGCTTAATTTCTTTTAAGCCAATTAAACAGAGATCATCCACAAACCAATCTTGGCAATGGAGGCAGAGACATCTCATATTTATAAGGAACACATAGACATATATAGACACAGAGATCTCACAGTTTTCCTACTAGAGTTTAAGAGGCCTCTTTTTTCTCTTCACTCTTAGGGATTAAGGTTCCTGAGAGCCCAGGTTGATAATTTACATTTCAAAGTCACAGGAAGAGAAATACCAATTCCTTCTAGAAAGCTAACTTCTTTTTTTATTAGTTTCTGCTTTATAACAAAGTGAATCAGTCATACATATACATCTGTTCCCACATCCCTTCCCTCTTGCATCTCCCTCCCTCCCACGCTCCCTATCCCACCCCTCCAGGCTGTCACCAAGCACCGAGCTGATCTCCCTGTGCTATGCAGTTGCTTCCCACTATCTATCTACCTTACATTTGGTACTGTATATATGTCCATGCCTCTCTCTCGCTTTGTCACAGCTTACCCTTCCCCCTCCCCATATCCTCAAGTCCATTCTCAAGTAGGTATGTGTCTTTATTCCTGTTTTACCCCTAGGTTCTTCATGACATTCCCTATCAAACTACCACTGGCATTTTTAACAGAACTAGAACAAAAAATTTCAAAATTTGTTTGGAAAAACAAAAGACCCCGAATAGCCAAAGCAATCTTGAGAACGAAAAAATGGAGCTGGAGGAATCAGGCTCCCTGACTTCAGACTATACTACAAAGCTACAGTCATCAAGACAGTGTGGTACTGGCACAAAAACAGAAAGATAGATCAATGAAACAGGATAGAAAGCCCAGAGATAAACCCACGCACATATGGTCAACTTATCTTTGATAAAGGAGGCAGGAATGTACAGTGGAGAAAGGACAGCCTCTTCAATAAGTGGTGCTGGGAAAACTGGACAGGGACATGTAAAAGTATGAGATTAGATCACTCCCTAACACCATACACAAAAATAAGCTCAAAATGGATTAAAGACCTAAATGTAAGGCCAGAAACTATCAAACTCTTAGAGGAAAACATAGGCAGAACACTCTATGACATAAATCACAGCAAGATCCTTTTGGACCCACCTCCTAGAGAAATGGAAATAAAAAGAAAAATAAACAAATGGGACCTAATGAAACTTCAAAGCTTTTGCACAGCAAAGGAAACCATAAACAAGACCAAAAGAGAATCCTCAGAATGGGAGAAAATATTTGCAAATGAAGCAACTGACAAAGGATTAATCTCCAAAATTTATAAGCAGCTCATGCAGCTCAATAGCAAAAAAACAAACAACCCAATCCAAAAATGGGCAGAAGATTTAAATAGGCATTTCTCCAAAGAAGATATACAGACTGCCAACAAACACATGAAAGAATGCTCAACATCATTAATCATTAGAGAAATGCAAATCAAAACTACAATGAGATATCATCTCACACCAGTCAGAATGGCCATCATCAAGAAATCTAGAAACAATAAATGCTGGAGAGGGTGTGGAGAAAAGGGCACACTCTTGCACTGCTGGTGGGAATGTGAATTGGTACAGCCACTATGGAGAACAGTATGGAGGTTCCTTAAAAAACTACAAATAGAACAACCATATGACCCAGCAACCCCACTACTAGGCATATACCCTGAGGAAACCATAATTCAAAAAGAGTCATGTACCAAAATGTTCATTGCCACTCTATTCACAATAGCCCGGAGATGGAAACAACCTAAGTGTCCATCATCGGATGAATGGATAAAGAAGATGTGGCACATACATACAATGGAATATTACTCAGCCATAAAAATAAACGAAACTGAGCTATTTGTAATGAGGTGGATAGACCTAGACTCTGTCATACAGAGTGAAGTCAGAAAGAGAAAGACAAATACCGTATGTTAACACATATATATGGAATTTAAGAAAGCTAACTTCTTCTAATGGCATATGCAAAAATCAGTTTTAGAACTTCAAAAGGTTAACATCTTGGCCATTTTCAGGGATTCTTTCAGTTTCTAAATAGCCAATTCACAAACAGATGGAAAGATACACCAGGTTCTTGAATTGGAAGAATCAATATTGTTAAAGTGACCATTCTACCCAAGGCAATCTACAGATTCAATGCAAGCTGTATCAAATTACCAATGGCATTTTTCACAGAACCAGAACAAAATGTTTTTAAATATGTATGGAAACACAAAAGACCCCAAATAGTCATCTTAAGAAAGAAACAAGAAACTGGAGGAATCACTCTCCCTGACTTCAGACTATACTACAAAGCTACAGTAATCAAAACAGTATGGTACCGGCACAAAAACAGACACATAGATCAATGTAACAAGATAGGAAGCCCAGAAATAAATCCACACACCTATAATCAATTAATTTACAACAAAGGAGGCAAGAATATATAATGGAGAAAAGACAGGCTCTTTTCCCAGTGGTGCTGGGAAAACTGCACAGCTATAGTGAAAGAATGAAATTAGAACATTCTCTAACACCATATACAAAAATAAACTCAAAATAGCTTGAAGGACTAAATGTAAGACCAAATACTATAAAACTCCCAGAGGAAAACATAGAGAGAATGCTCTGATATAATTTGTAGCAACATTTTTTGGATCTGACTCCTAGAGTAATGGAAACAAAAGCAAAACTAAACAAGTGGGACCTAATTAAACTTAAAAGCTTTTGCATAGCAAAGGAAACCAAAAACAAAACAAAAAGACAGCTTACAGAATGGGAGAAAATATTTGCAAATGATGTGACTGACAAGGGCTTAATTTCTAAAATATACAAACGGCTTATACAGCTCAATATCAATAAAACCCAAAAAACAAAAAAACAAACAATCCAGTCAAAAAATGGACAGAAGCTCTAAATAGACCTTTCTCCAAAGAAGACATATAGATGGCCAATAGGTACATGAAAAAATTCTCAACATTGCTAATTATTAGAGAAATGCAAATCAAAACTACAATTAGGTATAACCACATACTAGTCATAATGTCCATTATCAAAAGTCTAGAAACAATAAAGGCAGGAGAGAGTGTGGAGAAAAGGGAATGCTCCTACACTGTTGGTGGGAATGCAAACTGGTACAGCCACTATGGAAAACAGTATGAAGGTTCCTTAGAAAATTAAAAGTAGAGTAATCATATGATCAGCAATCCCACTCTGGGCATATATCTGGAAAAGACAAAAACTCTAATTTGAAAAGATACATGCACCCCAATGATCACAGAAGCACTATTTATAATAGCCAAGACATGGGAGTAACCTAAATGGCCATCAACAGATGAATGGATAAAAAAGATGTGGTATATATATACAATGGAATACTACTCAGCCATAAAAAATAATGAAATAATGCCATTTGCAGCAACATGTGTGGATTTAGAGATTATCATACTAAGTGAAGTAAGACAGAGAAAGACAAATATTATATCGCTTACATGTGGAATCTAAAAAAATGATACAAATGAATTTATTTACAGAACAGAAACACACTCACAGACTTAGAAAACAAACTTATGTTTGCCAAAGGGGAGAGGGAGGGGGATAAGTTAGGATTTGGGGATTAGCAGATACAAACTACTATATTAGATGAACAATAAGGTCCTACCATATAGCACAGGGAACTATATTCAATATCTTGTAATAACCTATAATGGAAAAGAACCTAAAATACATATATATATGTGTAACTGAATCACTTTGTTGTACACCTGAAACATTGTAAATCAACTACACTTCAATAAAAACATAAATAGCCAATTAGGTTTAAACAAATAAAAGTGACAGACAATAATACATATCATTCACTCACATTCACATGCCTCACGTTCATTGGAATATGAATCAGCATTCAAGTTAACCTTCACCTCGACTGTTAGCTCAGCCTCTGTGTCCATTCTTAACAAAACACAAAGGCCAGCCCACAGCTGTGGCCACTGCCTTATTGACTAGCTTCTTTTTTCCCACTCTAAAGGCAGCCAATATCTCCGCAACACCCATAGGAGTGTCTGTGAGTTCTTCATACTCTCTTGGTGGCCCCCATTCATCAAGGACAGCCACCATAGGGTTCCACGTACTGGTGGACAGCCACCTCGGGGATTTCCCCACAACTTTGGGGACCACCCCTGCAACTTTTGGGCCCCACATTGATGGGCGGACACTCCAGGGATTACACCCATAACTTCGAGGCCTCACATGTTAGTGGATGACCCCACAACTTTCCACCCCCATCCTTATTTCCCAAGATCTCAGCACTCACAGGAATTTCCTTGGTCTCTTGGCTTCTCTGCCAATTGCTAGGCTGCACCCCACAGGCCTGCAAGCCCTGTACTTGCCCAACTTCAAGACCAAAGAAAGAGCCTGGAGTCACTGACAGAAACATCAGTGGTAAAGGATGAGGGAGCTTACACGTCTGAAGTAAGGTGTGCAACATGTCATTGTGTACAGTGGATGCTGGGCACGACATGGCAACAGTCTTTGCTCCCAGGGGAAGGGGAAGGTTACCAGTTATGAGGGAGTTGACATGGGGTTGGCTCATCAGTTACCAGGGAAACTAGCAGAGGAGCATGCCCCTCACTGTCCCTTTGACAAGCTCTCCAGGTGGAAATGTTCAGATCTAAGGGTTAGAACAGTCTGTAGCTGGGGCCAGGGGCAAGTATGTAAGAATGTCAGTCATGTGAGTAGGGTGTAGGTGAAGCAGGAACTGGTCCACCAGGGAATGTACAGAGAGCAAGAGAACAGCCAACTTGGGTGGCCTGATCATACATTTAAAAATAATGTCCAGTTAGGGTAGCTTCAATATCTAAGGAAGAAATAAGAAGGAACCTAAAGAGAGGTTTACGAAAATCATTTTATACAAACTGCCAATGTAAGATGACTATAGTTTCCAATCAGACATAATAAGAAGCTAGAGCTGGATGTCACTGTGGACTCACTTCTGATTGCACACTTATTAGATTACCTAGCTAATCTGCCGAAATTTGTATCTTCCAAATACAAAGTGACTAAAGTCACAACTAGGAAATACCTTTACTACAGAATTTGTTTGTCTCTTTGTTTTTAGTCTTATTTCATTTTTTCATGAGATATTAACTTAAAGTTTTAACAAAAAAAAAAATCAGTGTGATAAAAAAGTGGAAGCAATATATAAAGATCAATTATTCTTATTTATTCTTTTAGGCTCTTCATGAGCCTGTTTTGCAAAATATGTGAAAATATCAAAGAAAAAAAAAAACAGTAATTTTCTCCAAACTCAAGCAAATACCTCTGAATGAATAACTATTCTTTAAATTTCTCTATCCTCACTGCTATTTCTAATTTACATATATATGGCTGTTAATAATTTTTCTTAAAGCACAGTTCTGCTAAAGTGATGCATTTGCTCAGAAATCTGCAATCTCTCCTGTCTACAATGTTAAGTTTAAACTAACCAGCCTATTATTCATCTCCCTCTTTAATCTCTCTGTAACCCAATTTTTCAACCTCATTTCCCTATGTGTCTTTTTTTCTACTCTGTCAGAATCACTGGCTCTGTCTATCTTTCCTGTCTTTCTCACCTCTAAGCCTCTGCTCACAAAAGGAATGCTTTTCCCCTCATTTTGCCAGCCCTTGAAGTCCACTCAGCTCATGTTGTCTTCCCGAATTCCTTCCTGATTTGTTTGTTCAAAAGTAAACTTTCCCTCCACTAGTTTATACACATTAATTTCTGTATTTCAACCAAGTAATTTTCATATTTTGGCTTCAGTTTTATTTTACACTTGGGTTATCTACCCCACAAAATGGAAAGGAATAAAAAGAAAACGGCATGTAAATATTTTTTAGATTCTTTGTATGTGATATACATAAGCTGGGCTTGTTTAATTATCAAATATAAAAGTAATAAAAGTGTTAAAAAACCATTACAACAATTTGTAGATAAGGAAACTGAAGTAAAAATAAGTAAAATGATCTGGCCTGAGTTTTGAATTAGAAATTAGTAAAGCCAATCTGCAATGCTCAAATCTACTATATCATAATACTTTAGTTTTGAGAAAGGGGTGTAAAAGTACTGTAAAACTTAAAGGACTGTTGAGTGTGAACTATTATTTTTGTTTGAAATTTTATTATTTTTTATTATTTTTATTAAGGTATACTTAACATTCAATATTATATGTTCCAGTAGTACAGAATAGTGACTCACAATTTTTAAAAGTTACATTTATAGTTATTATGAAATATTAGTTATATTCCCTGTGTTGTACTATACATCCTTGTAGCTTATTTATTTTACACATGATAGTTTGTACCCTTAATCTCCTACCACTATCTTTCCCCTCCCCCCTTCCCTCACCCCTTTGTTAGCCACCTCTTTGTTCTCTGTGTCTATGAGTCTTTTCCATTTTCTGTTTATTTGTTTTGTTATTTTAGATTCCACATATAAGTGAAATCATCTGGTATTTTTCTTCCTCTATCTGACTTATTTTATTTAGTATAATATCCTCTAGGTCCATCCATGTTGTCACAAATAGCAAAATTTCATGCTTTTTATGGCTAACACATTGTATACATATACCACATTTTCTTTATCTATCCATCTATCAATGGACACTTACATTGCTTCCATACTTTAGCAATTGTAAATAATACTGCTATGAACATTGAGATGCATGTATCTTTTCAAATTAGTGTTTTGGGGGTTTTTTGTATAAATACCTAGGAGTGGATTGCTGGGTCATATGTTCAGTTTTTTGAGACACCTCCATAATGGCTGTACCAATTTACATTCCCACCCACAATGTAGGAGGGTTTCCTTTTCTCCACATCCTCACCAACATTTGTTATTTGTGATCTTTTTGATGCTAGCCATTCTAACAGGTGTTAGGTGATATCTCTTTGTGGTTTTAATTTATATTTTTCTGATGATTAACCATGTTGAGCATCTTTTCATGTGCCTGTTGGCCATCTGTATGTCCTGAAAAACATCTATTCAGGTCTTCTGCCCATTTTTATTCAGGTTGTTTGTTTTTTTGATGTTGATTTGTATGAGCTGTTTGTATATTTTGGATATTAATATCTCATTGGCCATATCATTTGCAAAGAGTTTCTCCCACTCTGCAGGTTGTTTTTTTGTTTTGTCAATGGTTTCCTTTGCTGTGTAACAGTTTTTAAGTTTAATTAGGTCCCATTTGTTAAGTTTTGCTTTTGTTTTCTTTGCTTTAGGAGACAGCTCCAAAAAAGTATTGCTACAAATTATGTAAAAAAGTGTTCTGCTTATGTTTTCTTCTAGAAGTTTTATGGTTTCTCATCTTAAATTTAGGTCTTTAATCCATTTTAAGTGTATTTTTGTATATGGTGTTAGAGAATATTCTAATTTCATTCTTTCACATGTAGCTGCCCAGTTTTCCCAGCACCACTTATTGAAGAGGCTGTCTTTTCTCCATTGTATATTCTTGCCTCCTTTGTCATAAATTAGGTGACCATATGTGCCTGGGTTTTTCTCTGGGCTTTCTATCCTGTACCATTGATCTACATTTCTGTTTTTGTACCAGTACCATACTGTCTTGATTACTGTAGCTTTGTAGTATAGTTTGAAGTTGGGGAGTCTGATTCCTCCAGCTCCATTTTTCTTTCTCAAGATTGCTTTGGCTATTCAGGGTCTTTTGTGTTTCCATACAAATTGTAAAATTTGTTGTTCTAATTCTGTGAAGAATGACATTGGTAATATGAAAGGGATTGCATTTAATCTGTAGATTGCTTTGGGTAGTACAGTCATTTTCACAATACTGATTCTTCCAATCCAAGAACATGATATATTTCTCCACCTATTTATGTCATCTTTGATTTCTTTCATCAGTGTTTTACAGTTTTCTGAGTACATGTCTTTTGAATCATTAGGTAGGTTTATTCCTAGGTATTTTATTCTTTTGTTATGATGGTAAATGGGATTGTTTCCTTAATTTCTCTTTCTGGTTTTTTGTTGTTAGCATATAGGAATGCAAGGGATTTCTGTGCATTAATTTTCTATCCTGCAACTTTACCAAATTCATTGATTAGTTCTAGTAAGTTTCTGGTGGCATCTTTAGTATTTTCTATGTATAGTATCCTATCATCTGCAAACAGTGACAGTTTTACTTCTTTTCCAATTTGGATTCCTTTTATCTCTTTTTCTTGTCTTATTGCTATGGCTAGGACTTCCAAAACTATGTTAAATAAGAGTGGTGAGAGCGGACATCCTTGTCTTGTTCCTGATCTTAGTGGAAATGCTTTCTATTTTTCACCACTGAGAATGATGTTTGCTGGGCTTTCTACTCCAAGGTTTCTTAGTAATCCATAGTATGACATTATATTATATATTAGTATATATTATATTATGATAGAAGCAGTAATAATTAGTATGTGACTTGCACTTCCTTTTCCACTTCTTTTCCTTGTAAGAGTTGTCAAATATTGAATCCAAATTAAAAATGAACATTCTAATTATGAATATAAATCCAGTTTTTCAGATGATCCAGGGATTTTCAAAAAAATCTCCCATGAAACAGTACCAGGTATCTTTCTTGATTTTATATATATATATATATATATATATTTTTTTTTTTTTGTGGTATGCGGGCCTCTCACTGTTGTGGCCTCTCCCGTTGCGGAGCACAGGCTCCGGATGCGCAGGCCCAGCGGCCATGGCTCACGGGCCCAGCCGCTCCGCGGCATATGGGATCCTCCCAGACCGGGGCACGAACCCGTATCCCCTGCATCGGCAGGCGGACTCTCAACCACTGCGCCACCAGGGAGGCCCGATTTTTTATATATTATATCATTCTTTGTGTTTTAAGTATCTGTTTTGATGCTTTAGATATCTCTCTTTATGTTTTTAGATGTCTCTCTTGATTTTTTACATTGAAAAGATGATTCATTGCCATATAGTACTGATTGTGTTTCATATGGATGATTCCAGAAAGAGAATAACTCCTCCCAAAATATAATAATGTTCCTTACAAATGCAATGTTGACATCTTAATTTTTCACATAATATGGATAATTACTTTTTGGCTCCTACTATGTGCTGAATCAATTGCTGAAGATACAACAATGAAGAAGGCATAAGAATGTGCCATCTAGTAGCTAAGAGAAATAATAAGCAGGCACTTGTAAACTATATAGGACATACAATGATGGAGATATACAATGTGATGGGAGCACATAAAGGAGGAAGTTGTTTACTGCGACAGGGATACCCAGGAAAGGCTACTCTAAAGGAAGAGATATCTAAGCTTAGGCTTGAAGAACTATCCAGGCAAAGAGGACACACAGTACCTTAAAAGCCAATGAACAGTGTGAGTAAAGGTAGACAGTAAAAGTAGACTGTCTGGAGACAGTAGACCTTGACAGAAGTTATATATTGTCCCTAACATTTGGTGTGAATAGTTTGAAAGAAACAGTGGTAAGAGGTAAGACAAGAAAAGTAAGAGTGGTTCTTGTAATATGAGAAATGCTTTGGAATACCCAGTTATGAAACTTAGACTTTCTCCTGATTGAACCAGAAATCTATTTTTTTGGAAAATAACTTTCAGAAGGAAAATAAATGATACAAACCATAACTCACTGGTGCAAATATATGAGTATGTAGAGTAGCTAAAATGGTCTAGGGGTAGTCTGAGTTGTGGAATGTTTTAAATTTCTTTCCTCTCGTTCAATCTGGTTTCACATAGTTTGCCAGAATATTTCAAGAGTTAAGATTTTTCAGTCATATTTTAATGATATATAATAAATAATGTAATCAATGGACTGGAAGGTAAGAAGAATGGGCTCTGGTTCCTGCTTTACCACTTAAAAATTCTGCATCCTTGAAGAAGACACATAACCTCTATGGGTATCAGCTTCTATAAGAGGAGATTATTTAGCTTATTAAAAACCAAAGTCATTTTCAAAACTGTGATTCTAAGTACTTATATCTTTTCAGGTGATCTATGGATTTGGTTTTTTGTTGGTTTGTAATTGGTACTCCCAAATACCTTAAAATCATTATTCCTTTAGGTAGGCTTAATATAGTTTACATTATTAATTCACCTTAAAAATACCTGTATTAGATAATATAATTGTAAATGATGCCTTGTTCATAAAATCGCAAATTTCCATGTAGTAGGAGATTTGCGTTAAGTAGATCTGCTGCCCATTTAAAACATTTCATACATTAGGTTGGGGATCCTTCAAGGCTACAATGGCACTTTACCTTTGTTTTTATTACATGTGTTTAATCCAACACCTGAACAATAATGGGCATACAAAAAAAATGTTGAATTGAAAATATGTTTTCTATAATAGAAATAGCTTTCTTTGAGATCCTTGCATTGCTGCATGTTAACTAAATTTTTTAATGACAATGGGTTAGCATTACTTATTAGCATTTATTGCCATTATTTGCAAATGGCAACAAAAATGATGAGGTGAAGAGATTTGGATGATTTGATCAAGGCAACTAAGCAAAGTCAGTTAAAAATTAGTTCTAGATTCCTTGAATTCTTGCTTTGGTCTTAAGACCATACTGACTTTGTTTTCTCTTTTCTAATCTATTTGATTTCTGCTGGCAACCATTACCATTGTCAATAATATTTATTACAAAACAGGGCATTTCTTCTTCACTCACTTATTTATATTATGTATTTTCGGTCTTGAAACAGATTTTAACAGGAGACTGCTGAATCAAACTGAATTGTGATGTTCACAAATGTCAACATCCATTCTTATAATGGCTTAATGCCAAGATTCTACACAGTGTACCCGGAAGAAAATAAGATGTCCAGTTCTAAAACTAGCAAAACAAATTTGGTCAGACCATTGTAAGTTAATTTTCCCAAAGGAAATCCAATTTCATTTGTATGCTCATAAATAGATCATAGTTACACTTTTCTGAGAGTTTATATTTGAATGCTAGCCAATATTCAGTGATCTAGAATAGGACATCAATTTCAAGTTCTTAATTCTAAGGTCACCTTTGAAGTACCATCTTTTAAACCATTTTTCTTTCATCATTTTAAATCTTTAAAGTGAATGTCATTCTGTTTTTTTTTTTCCTCCGTGAGTTTATTAACATGAATAGACAGGGTATTTTTAATACTCTTTTACATAGTTTTAGTTAGAAAAGACTGATCTTATTGCTGATGGGGTTTATTTGCAAGGTAATTAGTGCATTTAGGATGTTGTCATTAAAAATAGGCCCTTGATGTGAGATGAATAAAAAAACAGAGAACAGTTTTAGAGTAGAAAAATATAGGCAAAATTTTTGAATATGTGTTAACAAAAATTTCAAATTGAGGGAGTACATCTATACAGATAACAACTCCCACTTAAGAGTATGGAACATACATGTACATTGCTGTCATACTTCATAGAAACCTTCTGTTCAGGTAGTAGGATTAATTATTTTACCTAAATACAGAATTCCTTTTTTTGTGTTTGTGTGTGATTTTTATTTTTATTTTTTTTAATTTTTTGCTTTATAACAAATTTAATCAGAATTCCTTCACAATAGGAAGCATAATAATACTAAAAGTAATAAAGGCAGTTATAAATATTTATTGAGATCCTTTAGTCTTCATGCATTAAGCTAGTCACATGTATTATCCCTAATCATTGCAATAACCCCAGATGGTATATATTTTTAGCCATGTTTTATAGGTGAGTAAACTTAGATAAGACATGATTAAAGAAATTGCCCAGAGTCACACAGGTAAGATGTGAGATTACCAGGCTTAAAACCCAATTTTATTCATCTCCAAAACCCATCACATTTTACTACAACCCAGATACCCTTTCATAGGTTATATTATAATCTATAAAAACACAAAGCATCATTATTATATTATTATTCTTCAACTTCTCCATTCAACCACACTGCCCAAATTCCCACTAATTGGTCCAGCAGCTCCCACCGTAAATGAGGATCTTTGGTGATTGAATTCTCATAAATTAGACCACTGATCAAGGTTGATCAGTTTAAAGGTGGCTTCAGATTCAAGAGACACTTAGTATCTTTCATTTTCAAGAGCTTGGTATAGTCACTCATGTATTATTATTTTATTTTTTTCATTTGTAAATCTTGGGCTTTCTCAATAACTTTTGGAGTAAAAATTAACAAAGTTAAGCTCTTCAGAAGAATCCCTAGGCTACGAGGACCCCTTGATCAAATATATGAAGACTATGAGAATTGGAATGGGTAGCAGCTTTTTTACAGCACCTGGCATATATTTTCCATAGAATAAAAGATATGCAACATTCTGATTTCTCAGAGGTGATTGTAGAGAGGCCGTGACAGTTACCAGCCAGTCTGTGAGCCATGTTTATATACTGAAGATAGTTGACAAGTAACATAAAAATCATAAGAGTAGCATGTCAAGATGCTCTTGTCCCAAATAGGAATTTAAGAAACTGCTAGACCTGTTATGGTAGTGTTGGTCATATCTTCATATGTTCACTTATATTGTAGGCATCACAAACATGACAAATACATGTACACATGCTACAGAGATCACACACAGCAACAAATATTAGCAGCTGAGTGTGCAAGACAAAGTGGATGATATTAACATGTGTTTCCTATCCAGGTGGGTATAAAAGTAAATGGGTAATGGAGGCTATTTCTTACCTCTGTCCTTAGCAATCTATATTAATTTAGGCAAACTAAACATCATCTCTGAGCCTGTAGCCTCATTTGTCAAATGGGCATAATACTGATATTATGGCTGCTGTGACGATTTTAGAAGAACATATAGAAAAAGTTTATGACATACATAGAACACAGTCCAGTGGTGAACATGCACTAGTGAATAAGAATAACTGACCAAAATATGTGGTAGAATTAAATTATTGATTGCCTGCTGTACCAGGGCCTGGGCCAGGCACTGAAGTCTAGAGATGAATAAACTCGGCTTCTTTCCTTGAGTACCTCATAATTGAACAGATCGTTATTTCCACAAAATGAGCATTACTAGAAAAGGTAACAACATGAACACAAAAGTACATAGTATATGTACAGGGAATAGAAATAACTTAAAATTTCAGACTATGAAATGTAAGGTAAGACATATCAAGCACTAAATATAGAAAAAAAGCAGAACCCTGAGTCTCCAAGGGCATTTTAGGCCATGCTAAAATAAAATACCCTTACCTCTTGTTTTCTTTTTTATCCTTTACATGTTATAGCTTATACCTCGATTAAGAAGACAACAAATATTACTGAGATGAAATATTGCTGTCATGGTCTGAAATATAGCTAGAAAACCATTTTTAAACGTAACTGGACATTTTCTTCCGTAAAACACTCAATACATTTAATTAAGAACTAAATATGGATAACCACTATGTGCACAGTATTCTGCAAGGCCTAGAACAGATGATGGGGAGTGAAATGGACAAGAGAAGGTTAACTGCTAAAGTCAATCTAAAGTGGAAACATACAATGTTTAAAATGTTAAACTGGCAATAACAAAAAAGGAGGTTTTAGTTCTAGCTTGGTCACATAATAGGTGACATTGGCTACAGGATTATGAAGAAGTTCCCTTAATTTTGAGCCTTCTTCCTCTTTTTCCAAGTAAAATAAGAATTCTTAAATGTCAAATGCACAAGATTAATTCATAACAATGGTAGTGGGTGTGAAAGTCCTCAGCATATGGTAAAGGTCATATACTTGGAAAAATAGTGCAGATATTAAAAACCTTCTCCCAGTAGTAGGTATTTTACATGCCTTATCTCAGTTAACTCTCACAACAATCCTAGGAGTAGATACTATTATGATCCTCATTTTATAGATGAGAAACAGAGGTTCCAAGAGTTTAAACAACATCCTCAAATTCACATGGCTCACAAGTATTAGAATTATGACTCAAACCCGTGAAACAATTTGGTGGCTCATCTTAAATCTCATAGTCTGTCTCCTTCTCTACTTTGAAAGTGTTACCAGCCTACTTATCAAAACAGGGTCTGGTGGGAAAAAAAGAGTTGAAATGACAAGCGTAGAAGTTTAGCACCATGAAGTATACAGCTGGTTAAGAATTAGAACATGTTAGAATTTTGGTGATGACTGAGAACATTAGAGAATGTTCACTACTAACCAGACGATGTCCCAGGCCTCCGAAGAGAACTGACATAATGAGAAAGAAATGAAAGGGAAGAGGAGTCAAATAAGCATTCATCAACCAGCGTGGGCTACAGCATCCCCTGGCCTGCAAGCAACCAGAACAACGGAGTCCAGGAAGAGAGCATAGTCCTGTAAGAAAAGAAAGGCCCCACTGCACCTGGTTAGAGGAAAAGATGCAAAGGCTGAGAGACAAAGGCACCGAAAAGGAGACCAAAAAAGCCCCATGAAGGACTGAGGGATGAAGATGGCTTAAATTATCCCATAAAAGGTCATCAGAAATGCCACCTTCTCTCTGTAAAAGAGAGCTCAAACGCCTGTGGCTGTGAAGAAACATCATGCATTCAAACTGCATGTGTCTCAGGAAAGACGTTTTGTTCTCTGCAGGCCTTTGGACTGTGGGGACTGTGAAAATACATTTTATCAAAATAGGTTTGTAGGACGTATTTGATGTCTTCCGTGACAGCTCCAAAACTAATCCTTAGAGGCAAAAAATAAGTGGAGGAATGTAGGGAAAAATAATGTGACAGGACAATAAAAGTATCCTCACTTATGGCAAAGAAAATAGTGAAGCTGAAAACAAGAATAAAGGAAAAAAATGAAAGAGTAAAGCATTTACGTGTGGGGTTGGAAAAGTATGTCAAATCTAGTCTGTGATCTGAGTCGGTGTCAGTGCTTGGCACCCAGTCCTCACCCCTCAGAAACTGCTCCTTCTGCAACAAGGCTTTCATTCTTAGTCCTGCGGAAATGTAACAGTAATATGATGAAAGTCAAAAAAACTCTGGGATTTCTCATTCTATTTCTTAAAAGACACTAGAGACACCTTGGAATGAATGACTCATGGAATTTAGCACAAATGTTAAAATAGAAGTGTTTAAAGTGCCACCCTCAGACTAACCAAGGAGGAAGGGTTTTCTTGGCTTCAGGAATGTGGGCTACATACTATGGTATAACTTGAGTTCAAATCCTGGTTCTGCTATTTTATAGTTTTGTGAAAGATGGACACATTAGGCATCCTTTCTGAGCATCAGTTTCTTTACCAGTGATGATACCACTCCACGTTTTTGTGAAGGTTAAGTTAAATTTTATGACCTTTTTTTGACATAATGACCAGTAAATATGTAAATAGGTAAATAGGCCACATCGTGCAGCATGCGGGATCTTAGTTCCCAAATCAGGAATCTCGAACCTGTGCCCCCTGCATTGTAAGTGTGGAATCTTAACCACTGGACAACCAGGGAAGTCCCTATGAGCTTTTTTTGTTTGTTTGTTTTTCAACACCTGGCACAATAGGTATTCACGCATCGTTAGTTCTCTCTCTTGTGTTAGATAAAAATTAAACTTCTGGGTCCTGTTAAGCCTAAAATAACCATTTTATAAATGGAATTCATAACCATGCCAACTGTAAATATAAAACAATTAAAATTGATTTCATCCTAACTTGAGTAGATTTGTTTCCATGAAGGGCTACCCTTCAGTATCTTTACACTGGATTCCAATGGTGTCTCTGTCCAAAATCTTTCCTGGTTCCCCTCTGAGGAATTATTCTCAGAATCCATTTTTTTCTTTAAATTTTAAACTTTATTTTTTTAAAAGCAGTTTTAGGTTCACAGCAAAATTAAAAGGAAGTACAGAGATTTCCATTATACTCCCTGCATGCATCACCTCTCCCCTAAGCAACATCCTCCACCAGAGAAGTACCTTTGTTACAACTGATGATCCTACACTAACATAATCACCCAAAGTCCAGAGCTTACATTAGTGTTCAGAATTCCTTTTTAATAAATAAATGTTTCTGAAATAGATATGAAATATTACTAAAACAAATGAACAATTCCAAAAATGTCCTTTAATTGTACCGTTTTCTATCATTTTGCCCCTTTTTTCACTACCACACAACAAAATGGAACATGATATTATAAACAGTGAGCCTTAAGTAGCACCTGATTTGAGTAATAAAATAACTGAACCTCAATGTCCACTAGGCCATATTTATAGAGGCAAAGACAGGGACAGCAGGTATTTTAATGGAAAAAAATAGAAATAAGAAATAAAATTTATTTTGCTAGATTGTTCAATTTCCTAGCAGTCCAGTTAATGTCTTACAGATTTTGCAAAAAGCACTTACCCTGTTTCACTAATACCATAGAATTAGAAACTTGAAATGATCTATGGTGGTGCCTTTGTCATAAACTCAACGTTTAATTTATTCAAAAGTAGACATTGTTATGAGGATTTGTTGAGCTTGAATAAGTTCTTTAAACCTTTATTTTTATTCCTTTAAAAATAATTTATGTATATGGACACACAGAGTTTCTTTATGACCCCTGAAATTATTTGCAAAATGTTCTGTGAAATCTATGTTTGCATTTTTTGGGGAAAGGACCTGCAGATTTTATAAGATTTTCTAAAGGGTGAGTAAACTGATTAAGAAATAAATTGATCAATTCAGTTTAACAAATGTTTATTTATTGCCAGATATTTTTTGTAGTTTGGTATTCAACATTTTTGACTACCTATTGTGATATAGGTACAGTGTTTTGTTTTGTTTATTAACATGTATATTCACTAAAATATTGACCACACCAGGGCCTATTTAGCAAATGTCATGACATAAAACAGGGGAAAAACAGAATGACATTCTTATTTTCCTGCTCAGGTAACCTTTGATTTCATTGTATAACATGAATTGCTACAAAGGAATTGCTACAAAGGATGTGTCACTTGGAGAGACATCAAGTTAGGTTGCATGTGGTGTTTGCATTTAGGCAAAATATCCAGAAAACAGAAGAAACAAAAAAATATGTCTTCCCAGATACTCAATAAAACAACATCAAGCAAAAGTACCTAATTTGGACAACAGAGACTAAAGCCTTTGCACTAAAATTCACAGCATAAATCAAATCAAATATTCTAGACATGAGCAATGTAAAATCAATTAAAGACAAACTGATGCCCTATAATATGCCTTTGTAGACTCTGCCATTGGAATCAACCCAGGAGAAAATTGTAGTCCTTCTTTCAAAGTTATTCAAATCCAATTGATGTCACCATATGCGAGTTTAGTTGATATCCAGCAGCAATTTAATTGGCTATATTCTTTGTTTCTAAAGGGCAATTTTGTGTGTGATATCTAGGTGTTCTCTAGGTGTTGCATTGACCTTTAGAGATTTTTAGAAATAGTCTTTGAGGTTTCATACCATTTTTTTCCAGACTGAAAACAGTTTATTCAATTGCTTCCTCTGAGATAATATCACCATTATAGAGACGTGGATATGAACAGACTAAGGCTGTGTCAATGATATCCCAAGCACATTCCAATATAATTGAATTTAGGTTATGGACTTTTTAGTTTGTTTACTTAGTTTTAGCTTTTCATTGTGTTTCCTTTTCTTATCTCATAAATATAGGATGATCAATTATGGTAGGAATATTTAATTGGCATACAATGCATAAAATAGTTAATGTAATGAAATTATCTTTGTAAATGGGATAGAAACCTCAGGAAGTAAAAACTGATGTTTGTTTGAAATCTATGCTGTGCCAGGTCTTTATCTTATTTCTACTTTAAAAATCACTGGTGATTAGGAGAAAAGTAAATCTTATTAAAGAGCTCAAGTAAATTGACCACACAAATATTTAGTAGTAGATCTGATTTAAATCAGAATCATGATATCCAAAAGAGTAGTTTTTTTCTTTTTTTCTATTATTTAATAATGCTACCTCAGGAAAATATTATAGCTACTATAATTACTATTATTTATTAATAAGAAGCTATATAATCAGATTGGTTTATGATTGAAAATCATCAGTGCATCTTATATATTAGCCTATTAGTAAACTAAAGCAAAAATAACTGACTCATGGAGAACCTTTAAAGATAAAGTCTCTGACCTTCAATGAATTGGTGTATCCCTCCCTGGATTGTCTCAGATGCTAAAAGGTAGCTGAGACTCTGCTGACACATGAAAGTTAGGGAGAGGGCAAAGTCGTTTGCATCTGTGACACAGATGATTAGGAAAACAGGATTCTGAGTCAGGTAAAAAGATTTCGAAGTAGTGGTTCCCACAGTACTAACTGTATGAACTAGGTCTAATCATTTAACTCATTTCATTTAAATATCCTCATTCACAAATACAAGATAATAATATAATCTAAATCGTGGGGGGTTTGTGAGGATTCAATCTGTGAATATACATGAAGTTTGCACAATAGGCATGTGGTGATTACTCAAAATACTAATTATATCAAGCAGAATCCCTTTACTTTAAAAGGACAGAAACTCAAACTATCTTAAGATAAAAATGAATTTGTGACTTATGTAATGAGGAAGTCCAAAGAAGAGAACTAGCTTTAGGCAAATATAGATCCAGGAGCTCAAATGATATAATCAGAATTCTGTTTTTCTCTCTGTCCCAGCTTTGGGTGCTTCTGCTTCACCTTGTTTTCAGAAAGGCTCTTTCTATGGCGCCTCATTCTGCTACTGTCAGGTCCAATCTACCAATAGCTGTACATTTCACATTTACAGAGAAAATATGGGCACGCCATTTTGGAGATCTGATTAGCCCAGCATAAGTTCCATGTTGTGGAGCTATGGCTCCACTATGGCTGGATGAAGCTCTGATTAGCCAACCTGAACCATGTGCTTGACTCACCAGCCCCCAGTCAAAGCTGGTGAGGTAATGTTACTAGATAAAAGAAGGGATGCTGGGTACAGACATCAGACACACAAACACACAACAAGATATACCATAGTTATTAATTATTATCACAATTATTCCTTAATGTTACATGCTTGCTTTCCTGGAAGAAAATAACATTTGCAGTTAATTTTTTTTTCTAGGTTGGGAAAATCTTTGCATAGACACTCTTTAGTTAATTCATGCTCATTTATGGAACAGACACATGACCATTCTTCATTTCATAGGAAAATATTAGTGTCATGTAAATTAATACCAGCCTAATGTAAATATTCATCTAATGTAGAACTAATTCTTCTGGAAAAATAAGTAAAATAACACTAGAAAATGATTTGAAAACACATTTTTCAACTTTTAATTAGTAGCATTATTAGTTTTGGACAAATTATCTAACCTCTTTGTTCACACTTTCCATCTATGGAAAGTGGGTATAGGTTTGCCCATAAGGGTATATAGAAGACTGTACAAAAAGAGCTTATCAGGTCCACTGCACTTAATAAGGTTTCAATAGATATCAGTTTAATTGTTAATAGTACTAAGTGCTAAGGCTCCATTGATAAATTACAGATAACTAAAATATTTTTCAGTGTTGATTAAAGCTGCATGATATCGGTATGTCTTGAAACCTTATAAACTCCAGTTTCTTTACTTTGTGATTTGAACTAAAACCATTTTTTTATTACTGACATAGAGTTGATGTATAATATTATGTTTCAGATGTACAACATACTGATTCACAATTTTTAAAGATTACACTCAATTTATAGTTATTATAAAATAGTGGTTGTATTCCCTGTGCTGTACAATATATCCTTGTAGCTTATTTATTTCATACATAGTAGTCTGTACCTCTTCCTCTTAATCCACTATCCTAATCTTGCCCCTCCCCCAAGTCCTCTCCCCACTGGTAACCACTAGTTATTTATATCTGTGAGTCTGTTTCTTTTTTGTTATATTCACTAGATTGTTTTATTTTTTAGCTTTCATATATAAATAATAACATACAGTATTTGTCTTCCTTCATTATAGATTCTGGTTTGTGGTTACCACGAGGTTTCATATAACAGAATATATATATATATATATATATATATATATATGTGTGTGTGTATATATATATATATATACCCATATATATATATATGATTGTCTTAAGTTGTTAATCTCTTAATTTCAAATGTATTTTAACACCTCTGCATTGGTACTCTCCTCCCCTCAAGATTACTGATTTTGACATAATATTTTAATTGTTTTGTGTATCCCCTAACCGCTTATTGTGGATTTTGACAATTTCACTACTTTTGTCTTTCAACCTTCCTACTAGCTTTGCACATGGTAGATTTCCTTCCTTTACTGTATGTTTGCCTTTACCTATCAGCTTTCTCCTTTCATAATTTTCATGTTTCTAGTTGTGGATTTTTCTTTTTTTGCTTAGAGAAGTTCCTTTAACATTTCTTGTAAAGTTGTTTGGTGGTGCTGAACTCTTTTAGCTTTAAAACTTTTGATCTCTCCATCAAATCTGAATAAGAGCCTTCCTGGGTAGAGTATTCTTGGTTGTAGGTTTTTCCTTTCCATCACTTTAAATATATTGTGCCACTCCCTTCTGGCCTTCAGAGTTTCTGCTGAAGAGTCAGTCAACCGATAGCTTTATGGGAGTTACATGTTGTTTTTCCCTTGCTGTTTTTTAACATTCTATCTTTACCTTTAATTTTAGTCATTTTAATTACAATGTGTCTTGATGTGTTCCTCTTTGGGCTGATCCTGTTTGGGACTCTCTGTGCTTCCTGTACTTGGATCTCTGTTTCCTTTCCCAGGTTAAGGAAATTTTTAGCTATTATGTCTTGAAATAAGTTCTCTGCCCATTTCTCTTTTTCTCTTCTCCTTCTGGGGTCGCTATAATGTGAATGTTAGTATACTTGATGTTGTCCCAGAGGTCTCTTAAACTGTCCTCATTTCTCCTTTTTTTTTCTTTCTGTTCAGTGTCAGTGATTTCCACTACTTGTCTTCTAGCTCACTGATCTATTTCTCTGTATCATTTAGTCTACTGTTGATACTTCTAGTATATTTTTCACTTCACTTATTGTATTCTTCATCTCTGTTTCATTGTTCTTTATATTTTCCAACTCTTTTTTAAAAATCTCTAACCTCTTGCTCTGTGCATCCATTCTTTTCCTGAATTCTTTGATCATCTTTAAGATTATTACCCCAAACTCTTTCTTGGACAGATTGCCTAACTCTGCTTCACTTATTTCTTCTGTGATTTACCTTCTTCCTTTGTTTGGAACATGTTCCTCTATCACCTCATCTTGCCGAACTTGCTGTTTTTATTTCTATGTTTCTGGCAGGTTGGTTACATTTCCCAACCTTGGAGAAGTCGCCTTTTGTAGAGTGTCATATGCATCCCAGCAGCGCACTCTCCTCTGGTCACCAGAGCTATATGCTCTAGAGGTACCCCCTATATGAGCTGCTTAGGCCCTTCTGTTTGGGCAGTCTGGTAGGCTTGGTTGGCCCCCAGTCCACTGGGTTACCAGGCCCTGCCTTGTGTGGAGGCTGCTGGCCACCACAGTTTGGTGGGAGTGGGTCACAAAACAGCTGACTGAGGAACCCCAGGGCTAGATAGATGGATAATCTAGCATTCTTTGATAGTTGTTCATTCAAGGAAACTTCCCAGAAAGAGAGCTGTTGAATATTTATATGTAGTGCCAAATATCAAGCAACCATCAGTTAACACTAAGATGTCTTTACCATGTGAAGATAAATTGTCAATATCCATTTATACTTGACTTAGGCATCAAGGTATACTACTATAAGTGAGAAACGGGAAAGACTCTTAAAATAGTCTCAGAGATGGAGACAAAAGACTTTTTACTTGGACATTATCATGTAAGACATGCTACAGTTTAGTATGGCTTTTATACGAGCTCTAATAAGTATCCCAGCTCTATGACAAATTCCATACATTTATTGATTCCCTGGGAATGGAATCACTGTTCACAATGTATTTACTCAAAGTCTCCAACTTGTTCTCTTCAAGCAAAACTGAAGCACATATACTGTAGCCCTCCTTTATCCACTGTTTCACTTTCCACGGTTTCAGATACCTTCTGTCAACCAGGGTCTGAAAATACTAAATGGAAAATTTCAGAAATAAACAATTCATAAATTTTTAATTGTGTGCCATTTTGAGTAGCGTGAGGATATCTTGCTCCACCCTGCTCTGTTTTGCCTGGGCATGAATCCCTTTGTCTAGTGTACCCTGCCCTTTAGTCACATAGTAGCCACCTCAGTTAATCAGATAGCCATCATTGTATTTCAGTGTTTGTGTTCAAGTCATCCTTATTTTACTTAATAATGGCCCCAAAGTCCAAGAATTGTGATGCTGGTGATTCGAATATGCTGAAGAGAAGCCCTAAAGTGCTTCCTTTAAGTGAAAAGGTGAAAATTCTCAGCTTAATAAGGAAAGAAAAAAATCATATGCTGAAGTCACTAAAATCTATGGTAAGAATGAATCTTCTATCTGTGAAATTGTGAAGAAAGAGAAAGAAGTTCATGCTAGTTTTGCTGTCACACCTCAAACTGCAAAAGTTATGGCTACTGCGCGTAATAAGTGCTTAGTTAAGATGGAAAAGGCATTAAAATTGTACAATAAGGTATTTTGAGAGAAAGAGACCACAGTCACATAACTCTTATGACTGTATCTTGTTATAATTGTTCTATTTTCTTATTAGTTATTGTTGTTAATCTCTTACTGTACCTAATTTATAAATTAAACTTTATCATATGTACGTATAGGAAAAACCATAGTATATATACGGTTTGGTATTGTCTGTGGTTTCAGGCATCCACTGGGGGTCTTGGAACATATCCCCCCACAAATAAGGGGGGACAACTGTAGTGAACAACTCAGTCCGTTCTTTGGGCTCCACACTCTACTGACCATGGCCTGACTCTGTCCTACTTTCTTCTATCCATCTTTATCCACAACTCTTTAAACAGAAAGAGGAGCAGGAAAACCAGATAAAGCTTTCTAGCTGTTAGTCTTATTCTCTAAGAATTTATGGAAGCCCTTTATCTTCCCTGTGCCTTGGTTTTCTCATCTATGTATTGAGACAGTAGGATCTGCCAAGATAAGCTTTCCAATTCACCATTTTCCAACGCCATGGCTAAAGTTACAGATAGCACTCTGGCCCCCTCAAATTTTCTTCTGCTGTCCTTTCCACTGGACAATGATGTCTCCCAGCAAAGGCACTTCCTATAGTGTCTCATGGAGAGATTTCTGAGCACAATTTGTAGAGAATACAGAAGGAATTATTTCACCATGCCTATTATTTAGTGGGCAAATATCACTCCACTGCATTGGCATTTCTTACATCCAGCAGAGTCAACATGATACTCTGAACTTCATATGTGAACATGAACAATCAAGATATACTCTTTTTTAAGAGTCCCCATGAATCTGTGCTTTGTTTGGATCTTTGAGCCTAAGATCCTTCAGAAAAGCTTTCCCTACATCAATATGTTAACAACAGTCTTCTTTGGGAAAGGAAGAATTGTGGATGACTTTAAAACATCTTTCTATTACCATGTACTTGTCTATATTTTAGTCCATAGGAAATGCATTTCTTTTATAAATATACAATATTTTTTAAAAGATAAAATTTCTGTGTAATCAGCAAAAAAAATCTCTGGAAGGTAGCATTTTTATATATTTTAATATTATCCATAATAGCTAATGATGCAATTTGTTTTTATTTCTCTTCAGCAGTTATTATGAAATAGCATTAACAATAGACCTAAGTGTGTTTAGGTTTATTAATTTTATCAAAGAACTTTTGCATCTCATCTCTCATTCTATCTTTACAGAAATTCTGCCAGGTAGTTAGGCTCATTGCTATTATAAATATACTACAAATTCAAAGAAAAAAAAAATGAGTGAGCCCTAAGATCACTACTAGTACTACTAGTTTTTGTTTTATGTACTTATTTCTACATTAAACAATTGATTAAAAATAAACAATGACAGCACATTGATTATATATAGAGAGGCACAGAAATGCACCTTGAGTTACTTTTGTTCCATCATTCTATGTGGCCACTTGCTCTTATATTTCTGTTTAAACTCTTTCAATGGTAAAGACATTTGAAGTTTCTGAAGTCTATGTGAAGAAATAAACATACAGATAGTACTGAAGTTCCTGGAATTCATTTTAAACTTGGATCTGCTGTGAATTTGTCAGACTCTCCTCTCTCTCTCATCCCCCCCTCCAAGTATGTATATAAAATATGTATACTATAAATGTATATGTATATTATGTAAAATAAATATATATAATATAAAAGTATATGTATATCATGTTAAAAAAAACTTTTCAAAAATTAATAAAAGTACTTTCTGATCAACTATAAGCAGAGGCAGATTGACAGATCGGATTTGGTGATACTGGCAATTGATCATAAATATTGGAGAAGATCGATTTTGATGCACTCTGACAAATTTGCAAAAATTAGGGCTTAAAACAGACATGACAATGTAATTCATTACTATGCTAGTAGTAGGAAGGTATAAGTTATTTTCCCCTTTTCAAAAAAATACATTATTTTAATTTAAAAGTATAATTCCATTTTCCCTTTTTAAAAATTGTAATTTGTAATTTGTTTGGCACGATATTATCTATAATTAAAAAGTTTAATGAAAATAAATTTTCATTTTCCATGTTTATTTTCTGTCCATTGTCATTATTTACTTCATTACATGATTATTCCTAAAAATAAATGTGTTAAAAATGATCTCTCTAGGATTTTAAATATACGAGGTACACCGCTGCAATAGATATTTTCTGAGTAACACGTCTTGATGTTTTGGGTATCAGCAGTCAGAGGGAAATACTGTGCCCAATGAGGAAAAACAAACGTCCATCAAGGAAACATCTGCAAATTGCAGTGCCAGATCATTGTCTAATCTCACTCAGCATCTTTAGGAACCTGCAATTCCATTACCTGGTCCTTGATCTAAATCCAATATAATGGATTTCAATGTGTTTAAAATTTAAATAAATAACATTCCTCATGTTCATTGCAGCAAAAAATTAACAAAATAAATTTAAAAAATAACATTCCTCTGCTCTATTTCAATAGCATGTCCTGTGTGATATCTTACTTTCATTAAATCGTTCTGTCTGGATGTTTTTTTAATCACCTGAATGACTCAATCCTGTTTTCACACCAATGTGTGTGAAATATAATAATAAGTTTAAGTGTTCCCTCTTATATTGTTTTCGGGGTAACCAGATGCTTTTTCCCAAGTTAGTATATTTTCTAAATTAGCCATATGCATACCTGTATCATGTTATATGGAGATTAAAGGTCAAATGCCCACATTTGAGAGAAAAATAATATTAAATTAATGAATTGTACTTCTGAATAACATTTTCTTTTCAATAATACTTTAAAAAATTAAATTCTACATCTTTGATTAGAACTACTTATCAGAAAAATATATTCATTAAATCACTCCTGGTATCAAATAACAAAAAACAAATAGAAAAACACAAAAAATAGACAATGACTAAAGATCTATCTGGTTATAGGACAGATTCTCTTAGTTAAACTAACAGCTGGCTTGACACTATACATGCAAAAATATCAATTTTAAAATTCCTCTTCTGTTGTTGGTTGTGTATTAAATTGCAAATTAAATAAATATTAATTATAATATTCAGTATATTAGTCATTGGATTCTTCAACATTTTTACCCTTATAAAATCTTCATTCTATAGGTAATCAAGATTTGAACAGAATTTCGGCAAAGGCTAATCATTAATTTGCAAATGTAGGTAGAAAGCATACAGTTTCTTCATTTCAGTCTAAATTTAAAAAGAAATTGGTCAACCCCCAATCACTTACACTAATGAAGGGGCCAACGAACAGAATAATCCAAATTAACTAATCTTATAAAAATAATTTATACAGTTCACATATAGTTTTGTACTTAGGTTTTAAGATAGATCAGTTTCATAGTCTTTTTGTTTAATAAATTAGACAGCTTCCGGGTAAGATGGCGGAAGAGTAAGACGCGGAGATCACCTTCCTCCCCACAGATACACCAGAAATACAGCTACACGTGCAACAACTCCTACAGAACACCTACTGAACGCTGGCAGAAGACCCCAGACCTCCCAAAAGGCAAGAAACTCCCCACATACCTGGGTAGGGCAAAGCAGAGAGATTCCCGCACAGAGGAGCGGTGCCGAGCGGCACTCACCAGCCCGAGAGGCTTGTCTGCTCCCCCGCCAGGGCGGGCGGCGCTGGAGCTGAGGCTCGGGCTTCGGTCAGAGCGCAGGGAGAGGACTGGGACTGGCGGCGAGAACTCAGCCTGAAGGGGGCTAATGTGCCACAGCTAGCCGGGAGGGAGTCCGGGAAAACTCTGGAGCTGCCGAACAGGCAGGAGACTTTTTCTTCCCTCTTGGTTTCCTGGTGCGCGAGGAGAGGGGATTAAGAGCGCCGCGTAAAGGAGCTCCAGAGACGGGCGTGAGTCGCGGCTGAAAGCGCGGAGCCCAGAGACGGGCGTGGGACGCTGGGGCTGCTGCTGCCGCTGCCAAGAAGCCTGTGTGCGAGCGCAGGTCACTGTCCACACCGCCCTTCCGGGAGCCTGTGCAGCCTGCCACTGCCGGGGTCCCGGGATCCAGGGGCGGCTTCCCTGGGAGAACGCACGGCACGCCTCGGGCTGGTGCAACGTCACGCCGACCTCTGCCGCTGCAGGCTCGCCCCGCACTCCGTGCCCCTCCCTCCCGCCCGGCCTGAGTGAGCCAGAGTCCCCGAAGAGGCTGCTCCTTTAACCCTGTCCTGTCTGAGCAAAGAACAGACGCCCTCCGGCGACCTACATGCAGAGGCGGGGCCAAATCCAAAGCTGAGACACAGGAGCTGTGAGAACAAAGAAGAGAAAGGGAAACCTCTCCCAGCAGCCTCAGAAGCAGCGGATTAAAGCTCCACAATCAACTTCATGTACCCTGCATCTGTGGAATACATGAATAGACAACAAATCATCCAAAATTGAGGAGCCAGGAGTCAGTGCTGTGCCTCTGAGGTGGGAGAGCGAACTTCAGGACACTGGTCCACAAGAGACCTCCCAGCTCCACATAATATCAAACGGCGAAAATCTTCCAGAGATCTCCATCTCAACACCAGCACCCAGCTTCACTCAACGACCAGCAAGCTACAGTGCTGGACACCCTATGCCAAACAACTAGCAAGACAGGAACACAACACCACCCATTAGCAGAGAGGCTGCCTCAAATCATAAAAAGTCCGCAAACACCCCAAAACACACCACCAGACGTGGACCTGCCCACCAGAAAGACAAGATCCAGCCTCATCCACCAGAACACAGGCAGTAGTCCCCTCCACCAAGAAGCCTACACAACCCACTAAACCAACCTTAGCCACTGGGGACAGACACCAAAAACAACGGGAACTACGAACCTGCAGCCTGCAAAGAGGAGACCCCAAACACAGTAACATAAGCAAAATGAGAAGACAGAAAAACACACAGCAGGAGAAGGAGCAAGATAAAAACCCACCAGACCTAACAAATGAAAAGGTAATAGGCAGTCTATCTGAAAAAGAATTCAGAATAATGATGGTAAAGATGATCCAAAATCTTGGAAATAGAATAGACAAAATGCAAGAAACAGTTAACAAGGACCTAGAAGAACTAAAGACGAATCAAGCATCGATTAAAAACACAATAAATGAAATAAAAAATACTCTAGATGGGATCAATAGCAGAATAACTGAGGCAGAAGAACGGATAAGTGAGGTGGAAGATAAAATAGTGGAAATAACTGCTGCACAGCAAAATAAAGAAAAAAGAATGAAAAGAACAGAGGACAGTCTCAGAGACCTCTGGGACAACATTAAACGCACCAACATTCGAATTATAGGGGTTCCAGAAGAAGAAGAGAAAAAGAAAGGGACTGAGAAAATATTTGAAGAGATTATAGTTGAAAACTTCCCTAATATGGGAAAGGAAATAGTTAATCAAGTCCAGGAGGCACAGAGAGTTCCATACAGAATAAATCCAAGGAGAAATACACCAAGACACATATTAATCAAACTGTCAAAAATTAAACACAAAGAAATCATATTAAAAGCAGCAAGGCAAAAACAACAAATAACACACAAGGGAATCCCCATCAGGATAACAGCTGATCTCTCAGCAGAAACTCTACAAGCCAGAAGGGAGTGGCAGGACATACTTAAAGTGATGAAGGAGAAAAACCTGCAACCAAGATTACTTTACCCAGCAAGGATCTCATTCAGATTTGATGGAGAAATTAAAACCTTTACAGACAAGCAAAAGCTGAGAGAGTTCAGCACCACCAAACCAGCTTTACAACAAATGCTAAAGGAACTTCTCTAGGCAAGAAACACAACAGAAGGAAAAGAACTACAATAACGAACCCAAAACAATTAAGAAAATGGGAATAGGAACATACATATCAATAATTACCTTAAATGTAAATGGACTAAATGCTCCCACCAAAAGACACAGACTGGCTGAATGGATACAAAAACAAGACCCATATATATGCTGTCTACAAGAGACCCACTTCAGACCTAGAGACACATACAGACTGAAAGTAAGGGGATGGAAAAAGATATTCCATGCAAATGGAAACCAAAAGAAAGCTGGAGTAGCAATTCTCATATCAGACAAAATAGACTTTAAAATAAAGACTACTAGAAGAGACAAAGAAGGACACTACATAATGATCAAGGGATCAATCCAAGAAGAAGATATAACAATTGTAAATATTTATGCACCAAACATAGGAGCACCTCAATACATAAGGGAAATATTAACAGCCATAAAAGGAGAAATCGACAGTAACACAATCATAGTAGGGGACTTTAACACCCCACTTTCACCAATGGACAGGTCATCCAAAATGAAAATAAATAAGGAAACACAAGCTTTAAATGATACATTAAACAAGATGGACTTAATTGATATTTATAGGACATTCCATCCAAAAACAACAGAATACACATTTTTCTCAAGTGCTCATGGAACATTCTCCAGGATAGATCATATCTTGGGTCACAAATCAAGCCTTGGTAAATTTAAGAAAATTGAAATTGTATCAAGTATCTTTTCCGACCACAATGCTATGAGACTAGATATCAATTACAGGAAAAGAGCTGTAAAACATACAAACACATGGAGGCTAAACAATACACTACTTAATAACGAAGTGATCACTGAAGAAATCAAAGAGGAAATTAAAAAATACCTAGAAACAAATGACAATGGAGACACGACGACCCAAAACCTATGGGATGCAGCAAAAGCAGTTCTAAGAGGGAAGTTTATGGCAATACAATCCCACCTTAAGAAACAGGAAATATCTCGAATAAACAACCTAACCTTGCACCTAAAGCAATTAGAGAAAGAAGAACAAAAACATCCCAAAGTTAGCAGAAGGAAAGAAATCATAAAAATCAGATCAGAAATAAATGAAAAAGAAATGAAGGAAACGATAGCAAAGATCAATAAAACTAAAAGCTGGTTCTTTGAGAAGATAAACAAAATTGATAAACCATTAGCCAGACTCATCAAGAAAAAAAGGGAGAAGACTCAAATCAATAGAATTAGAAATGAAAAAGGAGAAGTAACAACTGACACTGCAGAAATACAAAAGATCATGAGACATTACTATAAGCAACTCTATGCCAATAAAATGGACAACCTGGAAGAAATGGACAAATTCTTAGAAATGCACAACCTGCCAAGACTGAATCAGGAAGAAATAGAAAATATGAACAGACCAATCACAAGCACTGAAATTGAAACTGTGATTAAAAATCTTCCAACAAACAAAAGCCCAGGACCAGATGGCTTCACAGGCGAATTCTATCAAGCATTTAGAGAAGAGCTAACACCTATCCTTCTCAAACTCTTCCAAAATATAGCACAGGGAGGAACACTCCCAAACTCATTCTACGAGGCCACCATCACCTTGATACCAAAACCAGACAAGGATGTCACAAAGAAAGAAAACTACAGGCCAATATCACTGATGAACATAGATGCAAAAATCCTCAACAAAATACTAGCAAACAGAATCCAACAGCACATTAAAAGGATCATACACCATGATCAAGTGGGGTTTATTCCAGGAATGCAAGGATTCTTCAATATACGCAAATCAATCAATGTGATACACCATATTAACAAACTGAAGGAGAAAAACCATATGATCATCTCAATAGATGCAGAGAAAGCTTTTGACAAAATTCAACACCCATTTATGATAAAAACCCTGCAGAAAGTAGGCATAGAGGGAACTTTCCTCAACATAATAAAGGCCATATATGACAAACCCACAGCCAGTATCGTCCTCAATGGTGAAAAACTGAAACCATTTCCACTAAGATCAGGAACAAGACAAGGTTGCCCACTCTCACCACTCTTATTCAACATAGTTTTGGAAGTTTTAGCCACAGCAATCAGAGAAGAAAAGGAAATAAAAGGAATCCAAATGGGAAAAGAAGAAGTAAAGCTGTCACTGTTTGCAGATGACATGATACTATACATAGAGAATCCTAAAGATGCTACCAGAAAACTACTAGAGCTAATCAATGAATTTGGTAAAGTTGCAGGATACAAAATTAATGCACAGAAATCTCTGGCATTCCTATATACTAATGATGAAAAATCTGAAAGTGAAATCAAGGAAATACTCCCATTTACCATTGCAACAAAAAGAATAAAATATTTAGGAATAAACCTACCTAAGGAGACAAAAGACCTGTATGCAGAAAATTATAAGACACTGATGAAAGAAATTAAAGATGATACAAATAGATGGAGAGATGTACCATGTTCTTGGATTGGAAGAATCAACATTGTGAAAATGACTCTACTACCCAAAGCAATCTACAGATTCAATGCAATTCCTATCAAACTACCAATGGCATTTTTCACAGAACTAGAACAAAAAATTTCACAATTTGTATGGAAACACAAAAGACCCCGAATAGCCAAAGCAATCTTGAGAACGAAAAACGGAGCTGGAGGAATCAGGCTCCCTGACTTCAGACTATACTACAAAGCTACAGTAATCAAGACAGTATGGTACTGGCACAAAAACAGAAAGATAGATCAATGGAACAGGATAGAAAGCCCAGAGATAAACCCACGGACATATGGTCACCTTATCTTTGATAAAGGAGGCAGGAATGTACAGTGGAGAAAGGACAGTCTCTTCAATAAGTGGTGCTGGGAAAACTGGACAGGGACATGTAAAAGTATGAGATTAGATCACTCCCTAACACCATACACAAAAATTAGCTCAAAATGGATTAAAGACCTAAATGTAAGGCCAGACACTATCAAACTCCTAGAGGAAAACATAGGCAGAACACTCTATGACATAAATCACAGCAAGATCCTTTTTGACCCACCTCCTAGAGAAATGGAAATAAAGACAAAAATAAACACATGGGACCTAATGAAACTTCAAAGCTTTTGCACAGCAAAGGAAACCATAAACAAGACCAAAAGACAACCCTCAGAATGGGAGAAAATATTTGCAAATGAAGCAACTGACAAAGGATTAATCTCCAAAATTTATAAGCAGCTCATGCAGCTCAATAGCAAAAAAACAAACAACCCAATCCAAAAATGGGCAGAAGACCTAAATAGACATTTCTCCACAGAAGATATACAGACAGCCAACAAACACATGAAAGGATGCTCAACATCTTTACTCATTAGAGAAATGCAAATCAAAACTACAATGAGATATCATCTCACACCAGTCAGAATGGCCATCATCAAAAAATCTAGAAACAATAAATGCTGGAGAGGGTGTGGAAAAAAGGGAACACTCTTGCACTGCTGGTGGGAATGTGAATTGGTACAGCCACTATGGAGAACAGTATGGAGGTTCCTTAAAAAACTACAAATAGAACTACCATATGACCCAGCAATCCCACTACTGGGCATATACCCTGAGAAAACCATAATTCAAAAAGAGACATGTACCAAAATGTTCATAGCAGCCCTATTTACAATAGCCCGGAGATGGAAACAACCTAAGTGTCCATCATCGGATGAATGGATAAAGAAGATGTGGCACATATATACAATGGAATATTACTCAGCCATAAAAAGAAATGAAATTGAGCTATTTGTAATGAGGTGGATGGACCTAGAGTCTGTCATACAGAGTGAAGTAAGTCAGAAAGAGAAAGACAAATACTGTATGCTGACACATATATATGGAATTTAAGAAAAAAATGTCATCAAGAACATAGGGGTAAGACAGGAATAAAGACACAGACCTACTAGAGCATGGACTTGAGGATATGGGGAGGGGGAAGGGTAAGCTGTGACAAAGTGAAAGAGCTGCATGGACATATATACACTACCAAATGTAAGGTAGATAGCTAGTGGGAAGCAGCTGCATAGCACAGGGAGATCAGCTCGGTTCTTTGTGACCGCCTGGAGGGGTGGGATAGGGAGGGTGGGAGGAAGACGCAAAAGGGAGGGGATATGGGAACATATGTATATGTATAACTGATTAAATTTGTAAAATAAAAAAATAATAATAATAAAAAAAAAAAATAAATAAAATAAATTAGACAATTATGTAATCCAGTAACAGCTCATCAAAATATAGAAACTCTCCTGTGTCTAGAACAATGATCATATCATCAGAGTTAATCTGAACACTAAACCTTAGTTCAATTTTTTTTTTAATAAATCAAAAACCATCCTCTCAAAAAGTTTTAGGAAATTGTCTTAGCTTGTGATGCGATAATAAAATACCACAGACTGGGTGGCTTAAACAACGAAATTTATTTCTCACAGTTCTGAAGGCTGGAAAATCTAAGGTCTAGATCCTGGCAGATATGGTTCCTGGTGGGGTACAACTTCCTGGCTTACAGATGCCATCTTCTCTCTTTGCCCTCACGTGATGAAGAGAGAGAGAAAGCTGATCTCTCTTCCTCTCCTTATAAGGACACTAATCCTATCGTGAGGGCCCAATCCTTATAAACATCATCTAAATATCCCCAAGGCCCCACCTCCAAATACCATCATATTGGGATGAGGGCTTCAATATATGAATTTTTGGAGGACACAAACATTCAGTACATAACAGGGTGTTTTGAAGTCTGGAAGCAATCTGCTTTGGTTCATTTATATATATTTTTCCCCCTAAAAATCAAATTAGATGCACAGAACCCACTGGAAGGTTGAGAGTATTTGTTTCAGTGACACAATTATGTTTCCAAACTAGATATTAGATCATCAGATTCACCCCACCCCTCTACGTAGCAGTTTCCTGGGGACTGCTGGCTCTGCTCTGAAGACAAAAGGGGTAATTATATTATAGTTACACATTCATCACTCCCCTCTTCCAAGCTCACCCCTGCTATTCCTAGATGAATCATGGAGCTTCAGATGTGAGAAGAAACTTGCTCAAATAAAGGGCAAGATAGTAGCAATCCTCTAGATATATATCTGATCTCTAGCACTTTTCCATTACCCCAAACTTTTGATGATCACCCCCAAATTATAGATAAAGGGCAAGATAGTAGCAATCCTCTAGATATATATCTGATCTCTAGCACTTTTCCATTACCCCAAACTTTTGATGATCACCCCCAAATTATAGATGCAGGCCAAGTTAGTGCCCGCAGAACTTCTGCCACTGAGCAAACAACATATCTTTGTATACATTTGTTTTGCCTGTACTGGAGAATGAGTTTCCAGGTTTATATAAATGCATTTAGGAATTGTCTTCTGCTTAAAGCAACTTTGATCATGTCCTATGGCTTTCTCATCTTGAGGATACTGTTGACACATCATTGATTTCATAAATATGTTACTATAGGTTCTCTTTAAGTCTTCCTAACTTTGCAGCTACATGCTTTAATCTCTTAGTTATATGAATTTTCCTGTCAATGATTTATTAAACAATCAAATTACATCCTGAGATATGTCCTAAGGAAGAAGGCAGACAAAATAAAGGAAAGAAACTAACAACTACTAGCAAATAAAGATTTGCTTCCTGAAGTAATAAGGCATTTTTCATAGATTTTAGTCCATTTAACTCTCCAAGGACTCTACAAGGGAGGTCCTAGTCTCATCTTACAAATAAGGAAACTAAAACTCAGAGATACAGAAAAATTTGCCCATGGTCAGACAGTCACAAAATGAGTCAGGACCCAGCCCTGGCTAATCAGAATAGCCATTCTCAATCCTTATATGACATTGATTCAGATATATCCCTTTTCATTCTGGATACATGTTAAAGCCAAACCCAACAGATGTTAAGACCTGTGGGTAAGAGAGCAGTCACCAAACCAGCACTCATTTTAGAGCTGCCTTGGCTCCATCACCTTTCCACTGCATTACAGTCCCTGAGTATGAGTTTTTCTGCCTTGGAAGGGTTAAGATTGTAACTTTGAGATCAGAATTGTTGATTAGATCTGCCTCACTCCACCCCATCCCATTGCTTCACACTCTCCTGAAGGCCATTGAATTCTGGGAACCAACCTCACTGTCAGAAGAATGCACTACCTGTTCTCTCTCATATTTGCCCAAGCAGCACACTGGCCAGGGTTGGTCTTACGGGTGCACAGCCAGGGCAGCCACACAGGGCTCCATGCCCAGAAGGGTCCTGTATTTAGGTTTAATGTTCTGCAGTCACTGTCTTGAAATTCTTAATATCTTTGAATTTGTGTTTTGGAACTAAATTCCAGTGGGGCAATGGAGCATGCTCTCGGGGCTTGAAGGCTTGGCTCAAGGATATCCTCTCTCTGACAGCCTACCTTATGCCTACCCTGAAATGAGTTTTCCAGTGCCTGCTTCTGTGCTATCTGGCATTTTAGGTCCCATTCTACCTGCCCTCTCCCATGCTACTCAGTAGCCTGGGCACCTATGTAGGGAGAGTCAAGAATAAGTATGTGTGCTCTGAAGCCATACTTAAGTACAAGTTTTAGTACTGCAGCATCCTTCCCTGCTTTCAGTTTACCACACAGTTGAGCAGATGACCCCCTGCCATCTCCCAGTCAGGTGCATGTCCCAGGGCAGAGGTTGCAATTACCGGGGGCGGGCAACAGACCCATGGAAAGGGGAGATGACTGCCTCTACTTCTCACTCTGGCTGAGCATGGCTGTGGGAGGGGGAATCTTCCAGCTGTTGGGCAGTACACATGACCCGATTTGCAGGATGGAGCGAGGGAGCCTGTGAGGATCCACATGTGCCCCAGGAACATCTCTTGCCTGAAGGAGGGTGCCATTAATGGCAAATAAAAAACACCACAACAGGTTGAGAAAGAGTCCCTGGAAGAAAGGGCAAGTTTTATATTTTTGAGTAAAGGCCAGTTTTCACATTTTCATTTTGTACTGGGCACTGTAAATAATACAGTCAGCTCTGACACTGGTACAAAGAGATCAGGTTTCTCTGAATATAAACTAAATCAGTGAGCATATCTGAGCCAATGTGGTATCTTTCTCCTGCTTCTTTGCCTGCCGAAATCCTGGGAAAATATCTGACCCTTCTGTATACCTATAACACATTTGCTTTTTCAACTGTACAACAAATGTGTCCTGTATATTAAAAAAAAATACCTCCTACATTGTACTTCGGGTTCTTGAAAGAAAACATCCACATATTTTTGAATCTGCATACTGTTGTTGAAAATAGGAGGTAATAAGTGAATGGTGGGTATTGTGTTTCTGAAACCTGACTAAGGAAATGCTGTCTAGTTCTACCTTCCCTCCAATTTACACATTCAAAAATTAGTCTTCTAAAAACAAGCTAAACAAACTATACTAATTTCTTTTACAGAAATGGATTCAAATGTAGCATTGTTCAGGCTTGAACTCCACTCTCCCCTTTGAGTTTACCTGTGTGGTGGTCAGATAAGTCATTCACTCGACAAGCAGTCACTGAGTGTCTACTGTATATCTTATATTAGTTGCAAGGGAAAGGAGAGTGACTTAAATTCACACTTATTGTGAATCTTCTATGCACTGGACAATCTGTGTACTTTCCATCACTCAATCTCATAACAAATCAAGAGGTAGATAATGTTGTCCCATTTTCCAAACAAAGGCACTGAGGTTCCACTCGTTAAGATGAAATTACTGTTTTCAGCTAGAAAGTGGGAAGTCCATTCAATTATGACGTCAATGAGAAACGTATCTTTTACAATGACTGTATTTTTTTAATCTGAATATTCTATGTTTTAATTGACCTATCACAACCTCCCATGTATAATCTGAACAGCTAGCAGGAAAAAGCAGACTACATCTCTCAGCATGTTTACATGGTTACCTTTACAATAAATGGTGATGCTGAAAGATCACATCTCAGTGCACAAAGTGTTATTCTCAGCACTCATAATCGAAGCCCTTCCTATTTCTGTTAGAGATTGTCAATTGGAGGGCCTCCTTTCTAACATTCAGGCGTAACAGTCATTGAGAACACAGTTAGGAAAGAGCTGGCTGTGTTTGTCCTAGAGAAGGACAAAGATGTTTTTCATTAACTTAACACCTAGCCACTCCAGCATTCTTCACACTATGGCTTGCCTAGAAAAATCTTTGCCCATGTCGAAGTTTGAGTTCATAGGGGCTATGTATCCCCTTCCTTACCAAGAGTGGCTGATAAATTTTACCTCAGAAATTACTTCACATTTCAGAGTCTTTGAGGAAATAAAATCTGGTAATGCTAATTAGTTACTATACAAACATTAATTAACCAATTCTCAAAAGACAGATGGGTTAAAAAAAAAAGTAGGTTACCCTATGCTAAATCAGCAATGAGAAAGTTCTAGATAAATAACTCAGTCTATTAAGGTCACATTCTATGTCAAAGAACTAGGAAGGATAGATTAAAAAGAAAAAGAAAAAGAAAAGACCAACCTGGCTGATGGGCCCGCTGAGCAAAAATACATCTCCTGCTGGATTCCAAGTAGAGATCTTATTTTTGTGCACCTCACTTTCCCTCATTCAAATCTATATAACTCCATTCCTGAAGCTGCCCTTTAGTTCCAACTCACATGGATAACCCCCTTCTCTAGCAAGACCTCATTTTTATCACTTACATTGGTTTGCAAGTGCTATTTAATTATGAAATGCATAATTTTCCCAGACTGGTCTTTAGGAAGACAGAGAGAATGGTCACCATGTTTTGGGAACACCTTTATATTATACAGATAGTAAGAAAAATATTTAATAATTTCCAAATTGATTTCACAGACTTTGTATTAATTTGTTTTCACTATGCATAAGAACTAATTATTGTTATTCCACCCTAAACATGTGGAAATTGAGGCTTCGAGTGGCTAAAATGCTTCCTAGGATCACATAAACAATACATGACAGAGTAGGTGTTCAGTTCTCATCAATCTTATGCAAAAAGTAGAAATTTTATTACAATCCCAACTTTACACATGAGAAAACCTAGGTTCAGAAGGAGATAAGCCCCGCTTAAGATTGTAAATCAGGTTACAGAGGAAGAGTGTGGTATTATAAGAAAGAGAAGACCTGCACAATTAACTGCTGAAGGGAGCACTACCGATAAACTGCTTTACGCGCCAGGTACAGCTGCCTTCTGTTTACAGAGATGAACCTCAGAGGAGCTGACCAAGAGCCCACCTGTACTCTGTGAACTGCTGCCTTTGGAGTTCAGCTCAGAGACTTGAGCTAAGGAGCCATAACAATTGTATGAACAATAATGTGGCAGGTGTAACTGAAAAGATTAGTTTCAGGTCCTTGCCCCTTGGTGTCTCTTCTACTTTTCTATACCTGTGAAATTAAGCATTCTGATCTCATCAGTTAGATCCTATCAGTTAAATAACAAGCAGCAGTTTTTGAGAGCCCACCAAGTCCTAATTCGAGATATTCAAATTACTGTGGGGTAAGGATTATTTTCCCCATTTTACAGATGTGGGAGAAGAAGCTCACACATTCACTCATTCACTTGGCAGACATTTAATCTCGACCATGTGCCAAGAACAGTGCTAGGTACTAGCTAAGAGAGGTAAACTCAGTAGACAGAACACCTTTCTTTACAGAGCTTATAATACAATAAAGACAGACAAAAAAGTAAACAGACTTATGATTTTTACTTGAGAAAGGTGTTATAAAAGTAATAGCTTGCTTAATAGAGGAAAAGTGGGACCTTGGGTGGAAAACTATGTGTGAGGGTATAGAAAAGGTGATCAGGAAGGGGCAGATTTTAACTTGAAGTCTGAAGCATGCAAAGGACTTTTCCTTACCAAGAGCTGGTGGCAGGGTCATCTAAGCCCAAGGGACAGTAAGGACAAAAGTTTTGACACAGAAGAGATTTCAGTGTTTTAAAAAATTGAATATGTCCAGGGTGGCTAGGTCAGTTTGAACAAAGAGAAAATGATGGGAAAATATGACATTTTAGAACATGGAAGAGAAGATAAATGAGAAACTAGTCAAGAAATTTGGTAAGTTGAGGAAGGATGGAGTAGAGACATGGGAAGGGGCTGATATTGTCTCAAAGCTAGATGAGAAGGAGCCAGACTTTGAAGCCAATTCTTCCTGCACTCAAAACCCTATGCTTGACCATTTCACTCCTACACCTCTAATACTGACTCACACCTGGATAAAGGTGATTAGCCCAGCTTCATGATTATATGGTGGTCAAACACCATGGAGTTTAACCAGGAGAACCTGAAGCCCAGAAAAGTAATGTTCCAGAGTCACAAGGCTTGTCCAGGTCTTAGGAAATGGAGTGAGGAAGAAAGGAAATGGAGTGAGGAAGAAAGGAAATGGAGTGAGGAAGAAAGGGAGGGGTGTGAGGAGGGGGAGAGAGAAAGAGAGAGACAGAGAGAGAGAAGGGAGAAAAGAGAGGAGACAACAGAGAATGATCAAATCACAAGATCTTAGAGCTAAAATACACCTTTGACTTCAATTTGACCAAAACCATCCCATCTCTGAATCTGAGAGTTTCAGTGCTTGGCCAAGATTGTACAAGTAATTTGAACATGACCAGACTAGAATCTAGTTGTCCTTATACTTGGGGATAAATGTGAGCATGTGACAAACAACAAAATATAGCAGATTTTGAAGATGCATAATGGGTTTTGTAATGATCCCTGTTAAAATGTGACTGTGGGGAAGGTGGGAATCCAGAAAATGACTATGTTTGGAATTAAGGTGGGTATAGCTTTAACTATTGCCTCTGTGAAATGATTTGCAGGCAATCTGCAAGTGCTTGAAGCACAAAATAAACACATTCCTTCTGATGCAGGTGATATGTTGGTTCCATATGGTAGATTTTCATTTTTTTTAAATGACATAACAGTAAAATATTAGACTTACACACTGTTGAAAAGTTAAGAAGTAGTATCTCATTTATGCTTCGTAACAACCGCTAATACAAAGGTGATTGACTGCATACATTTTATAGATCAATAAACCGGGCTTCAGGGAGTTTTCCAAATCTATGTAGTTAATGAGTAGAGTTGGGGATAGTTCATTCTGGTCAACTTTCCAAGTCAAATGTAAGTTTTCACTGTACCAGAGATAAGGTACTAGATTCTAAACATCTGATGTTGTTGATTTCACCCAATCTTACAAGGAAACGATATTTTATAATTATTTTCGGGGCATAACTTGTAGCTCGTAAGTCACACTATGAGGGAAATAAAAGTAAGGTCATAGTAAGTCACAAATAGCATTTCCTGAATTCTCATTCATTTCATGGAATTTTCAGGTCCTTTTGTTTCTTTTAAATGTTGATGACAGCCAGTAGAACAAGATTTCATGTGTGTTCTAGAACAAATTCGATAATCACTACTTAATATCTCACCAAAATTATCTTCTTTTATTGTTCATGATAGAAAAGTAAATAAATAAACAAGTCCTACATGGTTAAATACTATGGTGTGGAAATTACTGCTAAAGGTCAGGGTTGAGAGCTCTGGTATTTATACGAGAGCCTCTGGCCTAAAGATCTCTGCCATTCTCTTCCTCCTCAGACAAAGTTATTGGCACCAATCTTGCCAGGCTCTTATAGTTCAAAAATCCCATAAGGATTCTAGTGAGACAACTCTGTCATTTTCACTATTTTATTTCAGGTTTCAGATGTCAATTCTTGGGACTTAGCTGGGAGGTCCATCTGAGTGGCAGATATTGTACTGTATTTTTGGTCATCCTCCCCTCAGTCCTATCTGTTAATAGATACAAGGGTGAAGCTACCCTGTCTCTTCCAAATGAGCCTCACATATCAGAATGGATTCCCATGAAACTCCCCATAAGTTTGAGTAAAGCATGCCTAGAATAATAACGTATATTCACAATCATTTACAGAGAACCTATTAGTAGCAAGTTATGGTTTTATGCTTTGTGGTGACCATGACAAAGAAGGCAGGAATAGTCTCAGATATTATAAATCTAGAGTCTAGTGAGAGAAACATTAAGCAGCTTATCACATAAACAACTGAACTTGAGTTATAATCACAACAGTAAAATTACATAATATATAATTAAAATTGGGGTAAGTGCTTTGAAACACCTGATAGGGGAGTTAACCTCATCTTGTAGAGCAAGGGGTAAAGTGGGTGATGGTCAAGGTCAGGTGGAATTTATCTAAGCAGGGAAACAGTTAAATTAGAATGGCCCAAGACCATTAAAATGAGGCCAGCAAACAAGGAGAGTATTTAAAGATACAGAAGTATTGCTTATGTTACATTAAATAAATAAATAGATACATTAAATTATATCTATGGTATAGTATCAGTTAAATAAAAATGCTCAGTAAAAGATTAAAATAGATAAAACCAAGATATAACTTGTTTATTTCTGAAGGCTGGTATGGTTATTTATTAAATTAGCTTTATATTTAAATGTACAAAATTTAAAGCAGAAAAGCCCTTAGAAGCAGGGGAATGAACTGGACTCCCCTGGGGAGAAGAGATGGTATTTTTCAACTATATGTTTTGCTTCATTATCTATACCATTTCATGTAGGAAAACAAATATAACAAGCAAGCAATCATCTTAGATGAAAATCTACTTTAAGAAAATCCCAACACAATATTATAACTATTGACGATTGTACATGTGTGCACATAACTATCATCCATATTTAAACATAATACCCTATGGGCACTATAAGCATATTGAAATACAGCTTGAGTAGATTCATTGGTCAGGTCATCACTACATACAAACTCAGGGTCGATAATGAAGAATACATGAAAGCCATCTTATCTCTATGACTAAAATTTTAATTCTCAGAAATAAAGGCAGAAGTCAATTAGGCAGTGATCAATGGTGGCATTTAGAAGTAATTTCACATATGCCAGCAACTGCTCAATGTTTGTTCCTACACTTTAATTCATTTACTTTTCACAAACCCCTGAGAGTTAGGTTTTATTAACTAATTTACTGAATAAGATCAAACTGAGGTATAGAAAAGTAAATAATTACTTCAGTTTTATAAATAAGTGGCATTGGGGCTGTGTTAGGCCTCTAGAAGCTCTAAGCATTAAAATTAGTATTCTGTTCCTTCATATATATTTTTTCTTAAATAAAAATAATATGAAACTATACTTTATATGTAAGAAAGTCAACTAATATTCTGACTTTTCCCATAACCAATTTCTTTCTGGAATAACAGACATAATTTCCTAAAAGAATAATAATGTTGCTGGTGCCTAAGCGTGTCCTTAGCATGCCTATTAGGTAATACAGTACCTAATGGCAAAGCTAGACTGCAACAAGGGCCATGCTTTTTCAATACCTGATTCTTTAATATTGAGTGTGACTTGGAGTTTGTAGTAATGATGTCACAGGGTGTGAAGGGGCATTCATGAAAATCAAATATTAGAAAAGCTAAGAGTGGCTGCTTACCATAAGAAATATTCTTTATGTTGGATAAGTAGAGGCATTTGCTCCTTTTGAACATGTATGGAGGACTTCCAATGTGCAAGATATTGTGATAGACTCCAGCAACACAGAAATGAGTGAGATGTGGAATTCACATATGATTGAAAAAGGATGGCAGGTAAAGAGACAATGACAAGGCAATGCTATGCACTATGAAAAAATAAGGAGAGATAATGGTATCTAATCCAGGTAAATGTGGTCAAAGAATACTTCCAAGAGGTGATGATGCTTGAGCAAGGCTTAAAGGAAAAAGTGGAGCCTAAGGAGGAACATATACCATAGGTTCAGAGGTAGGAGACCATGGCCTTGGGAGAAAATATGGGCAACTTCCTATGGTAGGAACATGGCTGCTCATGGGAAAGTCATTGGATATAAACCTGAAAGACAACACAACCCAGACCAGAGACAGATTGTTACAATGACATGCCATTGAGGGCATTTTAAATGAAAGGGTCGCATGATCTAATTTATGCTATAGAAATTTGAATCCACCGCCAGCCTAGTTCAGATTCTAAAAGTTCTCAGAAGATTTCATAGCAATTGTGTTTTTCTCACAGTGTGACATTATTCTTATATCTTCTTCCCACGATGTTTAGACTTGAAACATCTTAGAAATAAATAGGCACATAGTCTTTCTGAGTGAGTCCTAGAGCGCTGTTCAGAGGAAGTGTGTGGGTGTGTAATGAGACCAAGTTGCCAATAAAGATGCACATATTCTGTAGTCAAGTAGTTGTGTGGGCAGGCTACAGACATCAAACAGATGTCCTCGAGCTCTGGTGCACACAAGGGCTGAGGAGTCGAGCTGAGATCCCATCCTTTGTAAGGAAGGTGACTGTTTTGTAATAAACCTGTGTGGAACTAAATAAATCAATCAATGCTACTTGCTCTGATTTACCATCCAATGTACTTAAAATTAACTAGAAAAGAAAAAAAGAGACAAAAAGGAAACAGTGAAAAGACATTAAGGAACATCTTACCTAAACTGTGTTTTATGGAAAAGTTATAATATTCAATAAGGGTATCAAATTCTATCACAGTGTTCCACATTTTCCTTTGATCAAACATACTTTATATTTGTTAGATCATCTACTTAACAGTTAGGACAACCCAAACTCTGGGTGGAAGAAATGAAAGTATGTTCAAGTGACCTAGGATTATGACAAAATAGACTTAATTTTCTCAAAACCTGTGACATAGCTTTTGGTTAATTATCAAACTCAATTTAAAAATGCAATGATACTTTCTAAATCATAAAGCAAAACACTCATTAGCATTTTAGTGTCTTTATCCATCTTAAGGTGATACCATTATCTCTGTGGGATAAAGTTGAAGAATAAAGTGGCTTAATCTTCTGCATTCTTTCCTTTGACTAATGTTAGGAGGACCCAAGATAACAAGAGACAGATGCCCTTCTGCACTGAGGAGGAATCCTCGCTCTAAACTAGAAAAAAGGAAAAAAAAAGTATTATTCACACCCTTTTTTACTGATGAGAAAACTGAGATTCCAGGAGATTAAATAATTGTCCATAGCTTATGGCCAGATCAATTGGGAAACATCCATGCATTGGTCTAACTGCCTGCAAAAGTTGCATACTTTCCATTATCCAGCTCAGCTTGTGCAAATGTTTCAAGAAGTGTTCTCCCTGACTTGACCAAATCCTGGATGCTTTATTTTTCTCTTTCTATCTAGGAAAATGTAGAACTATTTGTCTCCTCCCCGTGTAGATTTACATATTTTAGCAGAATCCCTCCATCTTTTTTGAGTCACTTATAGTTTGTTTTTCCTTTTTGTGCCAGAGCAAGGGCTAGTTTACTGAAAGATAAATAGGAAAACACTTGCCCTTGCATATTTCTATGTCTGCTTAAAATCATCTTATCTTTTGGCATGACACACTAATTATTTTTCAGTCCTCTGACTGATATTCATGTAGTGTCTTGCTTGACTGAAGGTAGTAAGGCCCAGATACAAAAAACACCTTTGAAAAAAACAATAAAAAATTAATTCCTAATCTGATTGTCCTTCTGCCAAGTAAAGCCCACCTGTGGACAATGATTTTGTACATTAACCAGACATCAGGGCCGTTGGAGAAAAATATATGCTATTGTGTTGAAAACTGAATATTCTTAGTGAAACTAATCAGTTTCAGCAGCTCATGACAATGGCTTTAACAATAAGAGAGGAGTTCTGGTGAGGACAACGGATGATAAAAATCAGTCTGAAAAGATGTTCAACATCACTAATTATTAGAGAAATGCAAATCAAAACTACAATCACCTCACACCGGTCAGAATGGCCATCATCAAAAAATCTGCAAACAGTAAATGCTGGAAAGGGTGTGGAGAAAAGGGAACCCTCTTACATTACTGGTGGGAATGTAAATTGATACAGCCACTATGGATAACAGTATGGAGGTTCCTTAAAAAACTAAAAATAGAACTACCATATGACCCAGCAATCCCACTACTGGGCATATAACTAGAGAAAGCCATAATTCAAAAAGGTACATACCCCCCAATGTCCATTGCAGCACTATTTACAATAGACAGGTCATGGAAGCAACTTAAATGTCCATCAACAAAGGAATGAATAAAGAAGATGTGGCACCTATATACAATGGAATATTGCTCAGCCATAAAAAGAAAGGAAATTGAGTTTTTTGCAGAGATGTGGATGGACCTAGAGACTGTCATACAGAGTGAAGTTAAGTCAGAAAGAGAAAAACAAATGTCATATATTAACGCATATATGTGGAATCTAGAAAAATGGTATAGATGAACTTATCTGCAAAGCAGAAACAGAGACACAGACATAGAGAACAAATGTATGGATACCAAGGAGGGAAGTGGGGTGAGATGGATTGGGAGGTTGAGATTGACATATATACACTACTATGTATATATGAAATAGATAACTAGTGAAAACCAACTGTACAGCACAGGGAACCCTACTCAGTGCTCTGTGGTGACCTAAATGGGAAGGAAATCCAAGGAAGAGGGGATATATGTACACATGTGGCTGATTCACTTTGCTGTACAGCAGAAACTAACACACCATTGTAAAGCAACTATACTCCAATCAAAAATTTAAAAAAATCAATCTGGAGGCATATCATTGGAATGCATTATTAAGCAACTAAAGTAAAAAGAAAATTACCTAAGAAAACATTTGTAAAAATTAGCAATTAAAGAGTTGGTAAAGGCTTATTTAATCATAATATGTAAAAGTGAAGAAATGTATATTCTGTTCAAATGTAATTATGAAAAAGTAAATAACTAATTGTTATTTATTTGTGTATTTCCTATCTGATAAAAGTAATGTTCCACAGACTATCCTATCAGAAACATTGCTCTAATGGAAGAGAACACTGGACTAGGTACAGACATACCTTGTTTTATGGCGTTTAACTTTATTTTGCTTCACAGATATTGCGTTTCTTGCAAATTGGAGGTTTGTGGCAACCCTGCATTGACAAAATCTATTGGTGCCATTTTTTCCAACAGCATTTGCTCACTTGAGTCTCTGTGTCACATTTTGGTAATTCTCACAATATCTCAAACTTTTCCACTGTTCTTATATTTGTTATGGTGATCTGTGATCAGTGATCTTTGATGTTACTTTTGTAATTGTTTTTGGTAACCAGGAAGCACACTCATATAAAATGGTGAACCTAATCACTAATTATTGTGTGTATTCCAATTGCTCATCCCCTCATCTCTTTACCTCTCCTTGTTATTCCCTGAGACATAACAATTTTGAAATTAGCCCACTTAATAATACTATGATGGCCTCTAAGTGTTGAAGTAAAAGGAAGGGTCGCATGTCTCTCACTTCAAATCAAAAGCTAAAAATGATTAAGCTTAGGGAAGAAGGCATGTCCAAAGCTGAGACAGGCTGATAGCTAGGCATCTTGTGCCAAACAATTAGCCAAGTTGTTAATGCAAAGGAAAAGTTCTCAAAGGAAATGAAAAGTGCTACTCCAGTGAACACATAGATGGTAAGAAAGCAAAACATCCATATTGCTGACAAGGAGAAAGTTTTAGAGGTCTGGATAGAAGATTAAACAAGCCACAACATTCCCTTAAGCCAAAGTCTAATCCAGAGCAAGGTCCTAACTCTCTTCAATTCTATGAAGGCTGAGAGAGGTGAGGAAGCTGAAGAAGAAAAGTTTGAAGCTAGCAGAGGTTGGTTCATGAAATCTGATGAAAGAAGCTGTCTCTATACATACTATCGAAGTGCAAGGTGAAGCAACAAGTACTGATGTAGAAGCTACAGCAAGTTATCCAGAAGATCTAGCTAAGATAATTAATGAAGGTGGCTCCACTAAACAACAGATTTGCAATGTAGACAAAACCACCTTATATTGAAAGATGTCATCTAGGACTCTCATAGCTAGAGAGGAGAAGTCAATGCCTGGCTTCAAAGTCTCAAAGGACAGACTGATTCTCTTGTTAGGGGGTAATGCAGGTGGTGACTTTATGTTGAAGCCAGTGCTCATTTACCATTCTGAAAATCCTAGGGCCCTTAAGAATTATGCTAAATCTACTCTGCCTGTATGCTATAAATGGAAAAACAAAGCCTGGATGGCAGCACATATGTCTACAACATGATTAACTGAATATTTTAAGCCCACTATTGAGACTTACTGCTCAGAAAGAGAAGATTCCTTTCAAAATAGTACTGTTTATTTACAATATACCTGGCCATCCAAGGGCTCCAATGTAAATGTACAATGAGATTAATGTTGTTTTCATGTCTGCTAACACAACATCCATTCTGCAGCCCATGGATTAAGGAGTAATTTCAACTTTCAAGTCTTATTATTTAAGAAATACATTTTGCAAGGCTACAGCTACAATACAACAGTGATCCTTCTAATGGAACTGGGGAAAGTAAGTTGAAAACCTTCTGGAAAGGCTTCACCATTCTCAATACCATGAAGAATGTTAGTGATTCAAGGGAAGAGGTCAAAACATCAACATCAATAGAAGTTTGGAAGAAGTTGATTCCAGCCCTCATGGATGTCTTTGAGGGGTTCAAGACTTCAGTGGAGGAAGTAACTGCAGATGTGGCAGACATAGCAAGAGAAGTAGAATTAGAAGTGGAGCCTGGGGCTTCCCTGGTGGCGCAGTGGTTGAGAGTCCGCCTGCCGATGCAGGGGACACGGGTTCGTGCCCCAATCCCGGAAGATCCCACATGCCGCGGAGCGGCTGGGCCCGCGAGCCATGGCCGCGGAGCCTGTGTGTCCGGAGCCTGTGCTCCGCAACGGGAGAGGCCACAGCAGTGAGAGGCCCGCGTACAGCAAAAAAAAAAAAAAAAAAAAAAAAAAAAAAAAAAAAAAAAAGAAGTGGAGCCTGAAGCTATGACTGAATTGCTGCAATCTCGTGATAAAACTTGAAAGGATAAGGAGTTGCCAAGAGATGAGCAAAGAAAGTGGTTTCTTGAGATGGAATCGACTCCTGGTGAAGATGATGTGAAGACTGTTGAAACAACAACAAAGGATTTAGAACATTACAGAAACTTAGCTGACAAAGCAGTGACAGGGTTTGAGAGGACTGACGCCAGTTTTGAAAGAAGTTCTACTGTGGGTAAAATGCTATCAAAGAGCATTGCAGGCTACAGAGAAATCATTTGCAAAAGGGAGAGTCAATTAATGTGGCAAACTTCATTGTCTTATTTTAAGAAATTGTCACAGTCACCCCAACCTTCAGCAACCACCACCCTGATCGGTCAACAGCCATCAACATCCAGGCAACACCCTCCACCAGCAAAAATATTAGGATGCTCTAAAGGCAAAAATGATGGTTAGTATTTTTTAGCAACAAAGTGTTTTTAATTAAAATATTTACTTTTTTTAGACAAAATGCCATTGCACACTTAATAGACTACAGTATACATAAACATAACTTTTATATGCATTGGGAAACCAAAAAATCCATGTGACTCACGTTATTGCCATATTCCCTTTATTGTGGTGGTCTGGAAATAAACCCACGATATCTTTGAGGTATGCCTGTATTGTACCATAACAATATTTTGGACTTCACTTGGTACTAACCTGCTGTGTAAATGTGTACTGCCACTACCTGGCCCTAGTAAGGGAGCTGACCTAGAGGAGTGGTTCTTAAAGTGTGGCTCCAGACCACTATCATTATCCTCATTTGAGAACTTGTTAAAAATGCAAATTATTGGACCCCACCTAAATCCACTGAATTAGAAAATTTGGGAGCAGGACTGGACAATCTATACTTGAACAAGACCACTATGTGTAGGTGATGCACATTAAAACTTGAGAACCATTGAACTAGATTCTCTGTAAAGTGTCCTTAACATGAATATTCTCTGGTTACACAAGTTATTTTCCAAAATAGCTTAATTCCTGGACCTCTAGCTTCAGGTAACTATGTAGCTCCAAAGACTTCAACCAGAACACTGACATGTGAGAAAGTATTAGGAGCCAAATATTAAGAAGTTGTATATATTAGAGGAGACTATTAAGACTTTAGACTTTAGACTTATGTTGATTGGAAGGCATAAAAATGAGACATAGTCTCACAAAAATTTCAAAGGTTAAAAATATAACATTATCAAAGTAATGGAATTAATCACAGACTTAAGATATTGGGATATTAGAGCTAGGAAGAATCTTATCAATTAATTTATTCCAACTGTTTCATTTTGTTGATAAGAAATCTGAAGCACAGATAAGAGAAATAAGTGGTCTCAAGAGGCAGTTTGTGAGAAGATAAAAACATTCTGAATCTTCATGTAGTAAGTGATATAAAAATATTTGTTGAACTGTATCAAATGCATTTATTAAATGGAGGTAAGGCAAACTAGTTTCTATATGTGCATGACTCTGTGGTCTTCATTGAGCAATTTGGATATAGCTTTAAAACATTCATGGAAGAATCCATTTACTATGTCACTGCCTAGAGACGTTTTTGGAACTTCTAGGATTAACTTTCAAATTAAAATTATCAGGAAATGAGTCACTATTGATCTATTCCATTGTATCTTGATTTCTCATCATACCATGAAGCAGAAAGTTGGTCTCAAATCTTTATACATGGCTGAATCTTATGTAACCTTAGCTACAGCTGACAGCAGATCTGGCCTCATGCCTGAAAACAATACAAAATTAAACAACAAAAACATAGTTTTCCAATGATTACTATATATAGCTCAATTTAATTTCTCATAAAAATGTTACTGAAAGGGCTTCCCTGGTGGCGCAGTGGTTGAGAATCTGCCTGCCAATGCAGGGGACATGGGTTCGAGCCCTGGTCTGGGAAGATCCCACATGCCGTGGAGCAACTAGGCCCGTGAGCCACAACTACTGAGCCTGCGTGTCTGGAGCCTGTGCTCCACAACAAGAGAGGCCGCGTTAGTGAGAGGCCTGTGCACGGCGATGAAGAGTGGCCCCCGCTTGTCGCAACTAGAGAAAGCCCTCGCACAGAAACGAAGACCCAACACAGCCAAAAATAAATAAATAAATAAATAAAAATTTTAAAAAAATGTTACTGAAAGAGATGACACAGTTAATCTGTATCAATTTGGTATGGTGGTGAAATATGATTTAAAAATAAATTGTATTTTTAAATGTTTAGTCATTGAGGTGAACAGCATGCTTAGATGCTATATGATTTAATAAGGCCAAATAGCTTTTTCTAATGTATGTCAGTTTTTAAAAAATTCATTCAATATACATTTTTCACTTAGGATGAGCCTGGTCAAGGTGCCACACCTTGATAATATAAAGATGAGTAAGACAATATCTATGTCTCAAGGAGTTCATAGTCCAAGACATCAGGAAAAAATAGTCTTATCATTGTAATAAAATTACTTTTTTAAACCTAAGTATATACAGAATTCATCAATTCATTTTAGTGACCAAGTCAATGATAATTTAATTCAGAATTTCTAAGGTAACGTAAATTATGAATAGTTGTAGCATCACTGGATATTTAAGCAAATCATAATTAGGATCCAGGACCAATTAATGTGTGGATATTTCTGATATTTCAGGTAGATAATTAATTATATTTATGTACTATTTCATTTCTTTTTTACAGCAAACTTATGACATAAATATTATCTGTATTTTGAAGGTAAGGAAATGGAAACCAGGAACCTTTACTAACTTTTTAAAGCCACACATCTAGTCAATGAAGGATCCAGGATTCACAGCCAGGTCAAATTCTGAGTGAAAAGTTTTTTCTACTCAATGAGACTATTTTGTTTTTTAGGGCAAAAGAGATAAATAGATGAATGGTGAGGAAAGGAAAACGAGAGAGAATGTGGAGATGAAATCCTTCATATACAGGGGAAAGCAAGTTATTTAAGCAATTTGATAACCCAGTAAATATGTGACATCACCAAATTAAATAAAGTAGATGTCACCAAATTTCCAAGGAACAGGAATTTTAGCCAATCTAGGAAGTAAAAAATGGACTATTTTTTATTCTCTTCTATTACTTTTGCAGCCTCATTCTAGTCATCTAGAATACATTATATTTTTATATTATATTACTTTAATTTTAATAATTGTTTAAAAAATTATGCCACAGAGAACAGGATAGCCATGGGAAGTAGTGAGCCCCACTATCCACAGAACCAATTTTCAGACTCTGAATAAAGTTGGAATGTTATTAGTTATATATAATAATAGTTGGAATTATTGAAAAAGGGTAGCATAATTTATCACTTGCACACACTGGCACTGAGTAACCATAATGATGAATTTTATAACACCTCCTTGGAGGAGTCTTACTCTTTGTCAGTTCGAAATTATTCTTCCTTTAAAGTCCCTTTCCCTATAGAGAATCCCTAGGAGCATACATAGAGAATCACAACTGTTCCCATAGAAAGAATAATAACATTTTATTCTTTCCAGTAAGATGAAATCCAATTATTTTTAATTGCAGGAAGATGATACATTTTGGATACATCTCTGCCATCCTTGCAATTAATGTTGCCACAGTCCATTATTGCTTTGAGATACCTTTGAGCACTATGTCCCTCTCTGGCTTAAAAATTCACTAAACCGTTTTTATTATGGGATAGAATTTCTCTGCATTTTGGCACTTGCCCACCTCTTGCAATACAATACCCTTGCTCATAGCCATCTTTGTCATGTATTTATCCTCTACCTATTCTCAAAAACAAAACAAGACCAAAAAAACAAACAAAACAAAACAAAACAAAACTATTTGTTCACATATCTCCAAAAATGTTGCATTGGTCCTAGGGCTTGGAACACTCTTCACACACACTTTTGACCTTGTGAATTTCTCCATCAAAAGCAAGGTCAATAGTTGCAACTTTTGTGCAACCTTCTTCCAGCAGAATGGATACTTACTGCCATAGTACTGCCATAGTATCTTAGTTAGTTCTAAGACCCGCCATACTTTTTCCAAGTATTTTGTCACTTGTTCAAGCTCCTAAGTTTAGGAACCATGCTGTAGTCTTCTCTATAGCCCTAGCATCCCTTGCAGGATTGGAAAACACATGTCTATGTCATGTGCTCTACAGAATAAAGAATTATATGAAACACAATGGGAAATAAGAAAACACAAAACTCTGGAAGTTATGAGATGTTTTTTAAATTATTGAGATGAAAACAGAAGAAAATTATCTTAACACTTAGAAAGTACTTACTATGTGTCAAGCACCACTCTAAGTGCTTTATATACCCATGTGGACCCATTTAATCTGGAAGACACTATTGTCCCATTTTTACAAATCAGTAAACTGACCCACACACAGAGGTTAGGTAACTTAATTAAGATCACCCAGTTGGAACATAGAAACATGATATGAACCACGTTTTTGAAATCAAACACCACACTCTACTACCTCTCATGGGCCCTAGGAAAAAAAGTCTAGGGGTAGTTTAGAAGTATGCATTCACTTAGCTGCACTTGCTATAGTATGAGCTAAAAAATTGTGTGCTGGGGACAGATCAAAGGATAAAGGAAAATCTAGATTCTGGTCCTAAATATCTCATCAATTATCAATGAAGCTAAGGTATCCTGGTTAGAATTTCTGTGACCTTTTCACAACTTCCCAGGGTCTCAATTTCCTCACCTCTGAGAGGCAAATAATCATAGACCTCATCTCCTGGGATTGGTTTGAAGATGAAAATAGACAACACTCATGAAATGCTAAACACAGAACCCACCATAAAAAGGTAAAGTTGAAACCAAACAACCAAAAACACCGGCCCTCCCTCTGTTGATTTCTGCCTGCACTGACACATTTGACTGGTCAGGAGTTCACATGGCAAACCATGGTGACAGAGGAGAGATGCAGTGAACTGGAAAGAAAATGGAAGGTGAGGCATTGTGCTCTTTATTCTTACAGAAATTTTTAAAAGAAAAAGTAACTTGAGTATCAAGATTGTGTGAGGCAGTCTTACGTGTTCCTTGTAGACTCTCTACATTACCTCTCTCGAGGCTGTCTTTCAGATGTCATATTAGCTCAGTGCTTCACATCTTGTGACTCAGGATGTGTGTGAGCACTTTATTCTGACCATCTGTAATACATCTGAATTCTGACCCTGATCTCAATTTCTTCTCAATTTCTTCCTGCAGGGAAGACAATTCAGGTACTGAGCTCTGAATCACAATCTTAGTTTCATTCTCTAAACTTCGGTTTTGCTTTTTTTTTTTTTAAAACTCTATTTAATGTTTTTTTCTCTACAAAAGCTTAGCCAAGCAAGAGCTTTAAATTACGCACAACCTAGAGACATGAAAATGAAAGAAAGTGAAAGACATTTCCCTGACACACTCACCCTCTGCTCCTATGAAACAGGCCTTATGTTGGAATCATGCAGACCATTTGTGCCTTTTCTCTTTGCCTTCCCTAAATAAAGGCTCCTAACTAGGATTCTCTTATAAGATTAAGGGAAACAAATATGTCTGTGGCCACCAAAGTCAGGGTATCAATGGCCTTTCAACATTCCCTAAAGAGTGTATTTAATATAAGCCAAAGTTATCATACCCTTCCCACAGTTTATGAAAACATGTTAAGCTGATGGTTTTACTATGTTGCTTTGAGTTGCATTTTCCAAGAAGAAAACCCTGATACTAGGAGACAGATTTAGAGAAAACTGTTTTTACACAGGCAAAATAATATTCAAGCTCTTAGTCTATGTAACAGTTACTCATACTCCCTTGATCCCTCCCTACTACATTCTGAGTCTTCCCTCCATATAGCAAACTGAAAGTACAACTGAAAACAAATCAAATATTTATCAACCTAAAAAAGATTTCCTCACCTGTCCCCAAGGAATAGCCACAGGGAGAAATGAAATAATATAATTTTTAGAAACTACTCAATCTACTGGTATTGACCATAAAATTCACCTGCTGTATGTAATTTTTATATTTCTGGAATCCTGTAATTCATAACTAGTGTTCCTTGGCTGCTCTTTTTTAAACAAATCTAAATACCAGCTACCTCTCACTCAGATGATTTTACTTAAAAAAAAAAACTCACAAAAATGTAATTTTTTCCTATTGGCAATATATTGTGATTTTTATTTTTTTGTGAACGATTATGATTTCACCTTTTAACACTTGTTTTTCTGACTAATTCTGATTATGTCTCAAGATGTCTTTGTAAATGCACTCCCGAATGCAAAATGTCAGAGGCAAAAAGGAGTTAAGTTTTGAACTTACGCTCTAAGAGTGTTATAATGTCCCCAAATTTGCATAAAATAATATTACATTCATCAAACATAGTATTCATATCAAGGCTTCTTAAAGCTATTTATTCCTTGGTCTTGACTGTCAGAGCAAATGCTTGAAGAATTTATGATATGGCATAAGTCCAGGTTTTTAGCACTCATGCAGATCTAGGGATTAAAAGAACATTTAAATAGATAAAATTACCTACATAAATTTTTTCATCAAGGCTAAAATCTAGACTGCACTGAAATCTCTAAAAAGCTAAAAATAAATTTTTAAAAGCTACTTTAGGCATGTTTATAATATAAACAAGTATATAGAAGGATGAGTTAACTTCCTTTGGCCAATGATGTAATTTTCAATAAAAACTGACAAAAACCAAATTACCCGACACATTTTTGATTTCAAGGAAAAAGAAAGTATCCATTCATACTATAAACAGTAACACAATTGTAGTCCAGCCTGGATATAAACCAGCAGTCCCAAACCTTTTTGGCACCAGGGAATGGTTTCGTGGAAGACAATTTTTCCACAGACAGTGGGGGGGGGATGGTTCAGGGGGTAATGCGGGCAATGGTTCAGGAGGTGATGCCAGTGATGGGGAGCGATGGGGAGCAGCAGGTGAAGCTCTGCTTGCTCGTCCACCACTCACCTCCTTCTGTGTGGCCTGGTTCCTAACAGGCCGCGGACCCCTACTGGTCTGTGGCCTGGGGGTTGGGGACCCCTGATAAACACCAATAAGATGTAGAGATGTAGTTACAGAACACATATTAAGCATGGTGCTCATCAGATGTGACAATAAAACCCTCTTGGTAATTATTCAAAAATCTCAGAGAACAAGAGAGTTTCCTGAAGACTGATGATGAGGAGAAGTGAAATTGTAAGTTTATCACCAACCCTACAAAAAAATTCTATAATGGATTATTATGCAGAGTTTGTAAAGATTCCAAAAAAGAAGTAGTGAGCATTAGAAGCCTACATGGGTTTATAAGAAATTGTGTGAACAAAATTTTTTTTTCAGATCACCTTACTTAGGAGTTATTTTAAGAGATAGTAATTTCAGTAATGATTTGATAAAGTCTCAATTGACACAGATCCTTACTAACAGAATGAATGCATGTAGAATAGAGGATGCATTGTTAGATAGCTTTGTAGTTTAAGCACTGACAACAATTAACATGAATTATTGCTTCACTGCCAAACTAGAGGGAGACTCCCAGCAGGCTGTTGAATTCCACCCTGTTCAACATCATAGATAAAAATGCAGATGACATAGAAGACTCACTTATTAAATTCACTGCTGACACAGGGCAGAGTGGCTGAACTAATTAGTTTGGATCACTGATTCAAGGTTTAAAAAGATATCATCAGGAAAGGTCTAATAAGGTATAATTTAGTTAATTTTTTACAGTGCCTACTATGTGCAAGGCACAGTGGAACACACAAAAGCCTCTCTCAATGTTTGCCAATCTTTCATGATTGTGATTATACAAATTATTAGATAAAAATACTAATTCTGGTACACCATTCTGAAACCCTAAATGAGAAAAATTTAAATGGGCAGTTACTGGAAAGCTACTATTTTTTAAAAGTATGTCAGGTAATTTTTATCATTGTAAAGATTTTTGGTAACACTGATCTATGTGAAACAGCTGTTAACCTCAAGAAATTTGCAGAAGGGAAGAGACATAACCTATAGAACACTTGTGACAGTTTTGTATGCATTAAATGGCTATACACAGGAGAATGTTATTCTTATTCTTCTCTAAATTATAAGGCAGAAAATATAGAAAGGATTCTAAATGTTGAAAAGTGATTTTTCTCAGGGATGTTAACAAAGGCAAAATTGCAATTGCTACTTATATCTTTGTAGTTTGTTTGTTTTACCTCCATATCTATTTTAAAGGTAAATGAGAGTGGTTGATGTACCACTTTAGGTGGGAGAGTGTGTTCTTTTAATCTTCATCTCAGTAGTTTTTTTGTTTGTTTGTTTGTTTGTTTGTTTTGCCTAAATCTGTGGTTGAAGGATACACTCATTTGTTGAACAAAAACCAAAAGAAAGGGTAGTCCAGAAGATCTGAGACACGTCAGTCACACATTTACTACAAATGTGAAATCCGTGGTGAGCATAAGAAAATCTGGATAAGGAGCCCAAGTGGTCAATGAGATCAGATAGAATGATGTGAAATTCTCATCCCTGTGCACAAGATAACTCTCTTCTGGAGTCTTAAAATAGAGACACACCCAAACTGGTGGGTCTGTAAACTGGTATAGCATTTCCTGTTCTCCTTGGCTGATTAACTTTATTTCTCAAGACCCGAGCTAAAGGCTTGGTACTTCCTTAGGTACCCTATATTGTCCATGAATCAAGGATGATATCAGTTTACCATTTAGCAGGCGTGACTGAGCTTGCTAAGAGAGCTGTTAACACAAAATCCCCTACCCCTGGAGTCAAGACTGTTATTTGGATTTACCAAGCAACTATTTTCTACCTAATCCCTGTAAACCAAAAGCCCAAGAATGTGAAGTAGCATTGGGCATATTATTTTCAATTTTATATTGGAAATATTGTTTTTACATTGTTGATACATTCAAAGAGAATGACAAGGGACGCAGAAAATAGTGATAATGGTGGAGGACCAAATTTTTAAAAGTAGTCATTATGAGGAACAAAATGGATTGGAAATTTTTCGGCCTAAAATTAAGGAAAACCATGAGTTTAGGATATAGTCACTGTTGCTGGGTATTTGAAAAGAAAATAGGAAAAATGATCTGACAGTCTTTTTAACCACAGTTATAAGACAGTTGAGTTGTCCTAAATGACAGACTTTATTTAGAATTATTAAGCACTTTCTTATTACTTGAGTTTTCAGTAAGACAATTTACAGTCACTTTAAGAATGCTGCATACGCATTTAAGAATACATTTTGGATCACTGAATAGATAGAAGAGTGGGATGGTTTTCTAAATTATTGTTACTAATTAAATAATAATGATACTAGTAAATATTATTATAAAAGCAAATACATAAACCTATTCATAAATAAACATTACCTTGGAAAACCAGCCTAGAGAAGAAGAGAGTTTACATTGCCACACCTGCTCATTCACAGCTTCAACTGACACAGTAGGAATATAATAAATTTCCTTTAAAGTCAGGAGTAAACAGAACAATATGTTCTCTGAAGTGTGCAGGCCGCCTGCCCCTGAGGGCATATACTGGAGGGCAGCAGCACTGAGACGTCCTCAGTCTCTGAAGCAAATGAGGAAGGTCCAAAAATAGCTTACTGCTAAAACAGGTTGATTTTTTTAACCTGGTGTGATTTATGCAGAGAATCTGTAAAATATTCCATTTCATCAAAAGTCTAATTTACATACGTTTAAAGGACATTGTGGAAAATAATTAACCAAATGCATCACAATGTAGAGAGTGAATGTTGACTGAGGATTTTTAGATCTTTAAATGGAAAACTAGGAGGTTAAATAAGTATATTGGATTGGTAGGAGAAAATAGAAAAAAGGAAAGAAGAAAGGAGGGAGGTATGGGAGGAAAATGGGAGGGAGCAAGAGAGACAGAAAGAGAGAGTGTTGGGATGGGGGGTGAGGGGAGTTGCTTTCATTGCAATGCTTCATATCCTAAAGTCATGTGAAATAAAGGATTCTTTATTCCTTTTTTCCCTATGTTTTATGCGTGAATACTCGTGATGCTTACTATCCATCATCTTGAAATATATTAAAATGATTACAGTACTGTCTGCATGTAGTAACACACATCACCGAGTTCTAGTTTAGAGACAAGGAGAGGAATGTTGGGCTGAGAAAAATCACACAAATTCCCATCAAGATTGCACTTCCCACCACTGATGCACACGGGAAAAACCTCAAGTGAAAAGTCACAGATAAATCATAAACTTTTAAGTAATTTTCAGGAACACCTAACTTAGTGGAAATTTTCTAAAGGTTGGAATATTCAAGGTTATTACCTGTTATATTGAAACTATTTTAATGTGCTCTTTATATTTCCTCACAATGACTTAGGAGTTGGCCCCTGATGAATAGAACAATTTTATTCTACCTGATTCTACTTTAAGAACAATAAATCGAATAAGATATATGAATTTAAGTCTCAAACAAGTGGAGCATTACATAACTTCTTGAAATTAAATCAGGAATCATTAATTTATGTTTGTATTCTTATTTCAAGCTATAGATAACTTCCTTGGAAGGAAAACTTTCACAACGATGTCTTTCTGCTATTTGTGTTAAAAGAATGCACACAGAGACTTATTAGTTTTTTTTGGCTGAGTGCCCCAATAAATGAGTGAGTTGAAGAACAGCATGGATAAGACGGGGGCTGCCTAGGAGACTGGATTTAAGACCTAGAAAGCAAATTGACACCCTTGATCGTAGTCAGGATGTTCTCTAAATAGCGCCATTGCTAAATTGTGATTGAAAGATTTAACCCAATTACCTGCCATTGGACTTCTTAAATTTGTTTTTCTTTTTGCTCAGAGTAAAATGCAATTAGAACAAATTCTGGTTTAACAAGATCTCCTCCGCCACCTACTCCCAATTCTTCTAAACTGAAAATAATCACCTAGAATAATCATGTTATTTATTTGCACAGTACTTCACACTTCTGTATGTATTTGGAGAATTCCATTTCACAAAGGCATACCCTCAGTCACAACCTTTCCAAAGAGTTGTTTCCATCCAACATATAAGTCTCCTATACTAATGCAAGTCCTGATCTGAAGTACAGAGAGAGCTAATCTGAAAAGGAATAAGGAAATAAGGCATGGGCTGTTGTAGACTTGACAACCGATTAGCTAGGTCAGTCTTAAGAAGTAGAAAATGAAACCTAATAACCTTATTTTGATATAAAACAAAGGCATACATTGATGTGTGTATATATACATTTTTCCCTTATCCTCTTCATATATTTATTTTCAAAGATATAAGAATATTTTCTCAAGCATAAACATGTAGATATATTAACCTATTTTTATATACTAGCTATTCAAAATGCAGTGTAAATACCCTGGGGAAACATGTCATTTTACTGCTTTCTTTATAAAGTATTTTCTTTATTGAAGTATCTTGATACTTTAATATGTATAACATATGTATAAAATATGTATTATTAAAGACATGAAAAATAACAAACTTTTTTTAAAATATATGCATATAAGAAGTAAAAATTTGAGGTAAAAGAGATAGGTCATATCAGGTTATGAAGCATAAAGTGAAGAACTTTGTATTGTAACCAAACAATTGATTTGAAAGCAGAAAATACCATTAAAGGAAGCTTTCACAAAACCAACACGCTTTTGCAGTATAACAGAATTAGCCATGCCCTGTCCATCAACTTGGAAGGCTCCGCTAAGAATATCAGAATTACTTTTCATCACCACTAGGTGGCTCACTCTCTATATTTATGCCTGAGTAGAGATGTCTCCGTGGTCCCAGAGATTGGAGGCAATGAGATTCTCACCAGAGAGAACAGAAAGGGGAAAAAAGGATTCCTTCAAAGCAAAATTAAAGTCTTGACAAGGTAATAACTGTGCTAGTCCCCATCAACTCTCATGAGAATTGTCTTTACAGAGACAGGGTAATTAGAAGAGTTGTCCTTAGACTAGAGACATTTAGAAAGCCAGATGGAAACTTAATAACTATTCTACATCCATGTCCAAACATCCTCATATACTTTTCAAATACACTCATAATATGAGAAAGATACCCAGCGGGAAAAAGAAGTGAGAGAGAGAAAGGAAAGTACCACTTTAAAATTAAAAAAACAATCACAGTATTTTTTATTGTATTTGGAATTTGAGCAGAAGAAAAGTTAAGAATTAGGGAAATAAAAATAAGCCATCAAAGATGGGAACTTTTAAATGGAGAGGAAATTCACTTTCCTAGGTTTGCAAGATGGCTCTTTGCAATCAATTTCTCCACCAAACTGCATTTTAGCAGAGAGAATATAATAGAACAGTAGCCACAGAAGCTTGTAACACCATCCAATGTATTGCTATAAAAAGCTTTACCATCTGGATCCTAATTCTCTTCAATATTGAAACTGTAGAGCATTTTCTTCTCTTCATTCTAATTTACAGCTATCACTCAGTGCGGCCCTGAAGGGTGCATACAATATGCCATTGTTAGAGCTAGTGTATAATCCAAGGTAATTTGGGGAAAATCAACTTGTGAGTATAACTACATGGCTTTCTCTCTATTCAGCATCTGTTTGCATTTCATGAAAGTTTATAAGTTTTGCTTGTACTTTTTTCCTTCTCTTCCTTTTACCTTGGTCAGCATAGGTCTGCAAAGTCATCATGCATGTTTAGAAATGCCTGTGGACAGCACCACCAACCTTACCCCATTGACTGCTGAGAATTGAAATGTATGGGATATAACAGTCCTGAACATTAACCCACTTCTTTGAATTAATCTCTACTGTTCATCTGGGCTTTACTTTTTAAAATTCCCCAAGACACTAATTCACCAAGCTATCCAGGAAAGGCTGTCAGATATAGAGGAGGAAAAAAAAAGTGTTTTAAAATTAAGAAGGCTGGTGACCAGGAGCCAACAGTGACAGAGAATCATCACCTCTGGCTTCAAATAAAATGAAATTGATTCCCTCTCAGCAAAGACAGCTCTGAATGGTGATCCATAATGTGCAAGCAACTGGCTAACCCTTTACCTGATTCACAATCTACATGAGAAAAAAGGTGGACTGAGGGAAACCAAGAATGAAAAAAATAGCTCAACAACTGAAGTAAATTACCTTTCACCTCCTCAGAAGGCCTGGCTAAGATCACATCTTTGGATCTCTCACGTTGCTTGCTGAATTGGGCATCACTGGCAAAAGAAAAACAAAAAGAGAGTGTTCTCTCCCCAACTCCAAGATTCCATTCCAAGTACACACCACCCACCAGACATGAAAAAGAAAAAAAGAATTATGTGCCCTTAGCCCCCTTGCTGCTTCTGATCTCCTGACTTTACTAGGAATAATATCAATACCTTGGGTTGAGCCATCAGCTGTCACAAGCAACATGGAAAAAGTAATATGAGCAGGTTTATCCCAAGTTTGAATATGAATCCAAGTGTGAAGTAGCAAAAAGTAAAGTTGTGCTTTCTTGGTGTGTTTGTTGCTAGATAGCAGACGTAGAATCTATTTTGCCAAATAACTTTAAGAGTAGCCAGTGTAAAAACCATAGATATGGGAGCCAAAAGCAATGACAGGAAATATATGTTAAATATTTGTCAAGGACTGAAAATCTCTATTGAGCACTTCAGAGGGATCAGTTGCATTAAACATTAATGACAAGTGAAGGAGGCCACTCTTCTTTCTTTCCTCTACCTTCCAAAGAGGCAGCAGATAGCTTCACACACGTTTTTTTGGTATGTGTGTGTTTTGTTTGGTTGCTTTTTGTGTGTGTGTGATTTTTTTTTCTCAAAGGGTCCTTAGAGTTATCAGAGGAGACAGTATCTGGCTGTCCAAGCTTGAAAATTCCTGAGCCCATGGATTATCTTTACTTTCAAGCATAACCCTAGATCTGCCTAAAATCGTGCCATGCTCCCACATAAGAAGCGAGGTCATCCACATCAAGACAGACATGACATCAAGACATGCGGTAGCTTAGAGGCACTTCCCAGAAGGGTAATGAAAAAAAGACACTAACTTTTACAAGTGCAGCAGAATGCAAAGCTGGCCTGTAAAAACAGTCACAAAAACCCACATCCTCTGATTAATTTGCTGCTTATACACAAACTCCTTTAAAACCTCACTTTTGAACTCAATGAAAATTCAGAGGTACTGTGAGCCTGACATATAGGATGCCTGTCTCCTAAAAAACATTTTCCTTATGATTATTTCAACTCAGATGCCTAAATGATAGCTATTATTCTCTCAAAACTTCCTGTGGGATGATATGCATGAAACGGTTACAATAAATATTAAGGGATGGAGGTGATAAAATGTTGAAAATTTTTCTCTATTAAATTTTTTTATTTAGAATTTTGGCTAACAAAACAAGTCAAGAAATGTTAGGGGCAATAACATGCAGATTAACATCACTAAGGCAAGGATACTCAAATCAAGAAACCATACTTTTGTTTGGAGTTTTATGATGATAGATCTGTTAGCTAAGAATGCGATCCTAGAACCTAGCTCATTTTAGAAGAAATCCCCTCCAGCGAATTCTTTACCTTGTCAAATAATTAATTTACCCACCTTATCACAACAGACAGACTTATCTCACTGCAAAACTTCCCCGCTTCAAAGCCACATTATACTGATATGTATAAGAGCTCAGAAAGATGAAAAGATATTTGCTTCCTGGCTTTCTCTCACAAATACAGCAATTTGCATGAATATTAAACTTCTGTGATTCAGCAACTTTCACTCCTGTCTACATCACTGAATGTTAAATGCTGAGGAAGAGTTTGAATCACTTGTTTTTTATTTTTGAAGACAAGTATGTTTTTCACCGCTGGAGAAGAAAATATTTAAAGGTCTTTAAATTACACACCCAGAGTTGCATAACAATTGTCAACCAACTCAAAAGCTGAGAAATGCACACGTTGCTCAATGTAGAAGCCGAGTTCCATATTTGCACAAGATTTGTAAAGGTGAGGAGAGAGTAGAGTTCCCATCTGCATCTAAACTTTAATCAGAAAAATCATTCCTTAATTATCAAGACCTTATTGTGCTGCTTCCCATAGTGAAAAAGTCTTTGTTAAAGTAAATGCTGTGATTGAGAAGGTTTTCCCTTACCTAAAACAAGAAATTGCAAGCGCCTACCTGAAAGCGGATGGTGAGGTCGCAGGCACCACGTTAGGAGAGAGCGACTAGGAAGCGCTCTCAGCACGGAGCAGCTTCTTCTTCGGGCTGCCTGGCTTTTGAAAAGAGGGTGCCCTCTTGCCAGGGGCTAGGGAAGCAGCGGGGAAGAAGTAGCTGTCTGCGTCTGCCACTAGCTGTGACAGCAGCGTGTCACTGGGTCCCTCAGAAACTGGGCTCCAGCGCTCCTCCAACAAATCAGCCAGTGGCCGCTGGTCGTTCAGCCTAGGATTCTGGGACTGCAGTTACTAACGCTGCCGCCTCACTTGAGGGGAAAGCGCTGCGCTGTGTGTGTGTGTTTGTGTGTGTGTGTGTGTGTGTGCGCGCGCGCGCGCGCTTGCGCGCGTATATGTGTGTGTGTGTGTGTACGCACTAACTGCCAGCTTCAGCCTGAGCTGATGTGTTCTGCATACTTGAAGTGCTCATGCAGGAAGGAGGCTCTTCTACCGGGACCCCATCCTCCCCGCTGAAGAATCAGTCCACTGACCTTGTTGCTGGGGATGCTGGCTGAACAACCCACTCATCAATAGTATTAACAATCAATCAAATAAAGGAGATGGGATCAAGCCTGAGATAGTGACAAGTGCTTTCCTCATAAGCACTGAAATTAATAAACCACAACAAAAAAAAGATATCTCTACTCAACATTTTATATTTAGAATTGATGTTTTCCCTTTAAGCTCCCATGTCTTGAGCATAAAGTCTAACGGATGAGTCCCTAAGTTAAAAAACTTTTTTAAAAAAAAGCAAAAAAAAAAAAAAAAAACCCAAACCAAAACAAACAAACAAACAAAAAACTTTCCACATTATTTTCCTAAGCAGGGTAGGCTCTTAACATTTATCCCATAGAAATCTATCAGATGCAGACTTGGATTTATAACAATCAAATTATGATGGTTTAAACTAATGAAGTACTTTCAAAATCAGGGATTCCATGTCACAGGTGTAAATGTTTGGGACTAGAGGCAGAATCCAACTCAGGTTTTTATTAATCATTAATCCAATGCCAAGTATGAGGAAAGCCCTGTGCTATGAGTGAATTATTAAAGTGCACATGAAAATGCTTTGTAAGCTATGAAGGGTTAACCATAAATTACGGATTTAAAAAATACTGCCAAAAAATTGTGCAAGGTTCTATGAGACACAAAGGAGCCTTTTCAGGGTCTGTACCTTAAATGATATTAGCAAGTTGCATTGCTGAACTTGGAGCTTTTCCCTTTTGTTTCAGATTCTAGAACCAACACATCTGTACAGCCAGAGCAGAAGTTGTCCTTGAACATATATTGCTTACCATGTCCTATATCTGCCAAAAGGAATTAAAGGCTGGAATTATGTTCCTTCAAATCAGGGTTTGCCACTAGCAATATTAGACCAAACTCAAATCAAGAAATGTCACACAGTAGAAAAGAGCAGAATGAGAATCAAGGTACTAGGTGTCAGTCTGATCTCTTGATCCCTAAGCTTTGGTTTCTAACAATGATAATGGTACTAACCATCACTACCACCACCACCACCACAGCAAGCACACAATGAAAGCTAGTATTTATTGAGTGCTTACTACCTACCAGGCACTTTCTAAGCATCTTTTGCATTTATTAATATTTTTAACCTTCACAACATCATGAGGTGGATAATAATATTATCCCCATTTTTCAGATTAGGACAGCAAGAGAGAGAACAGGAAAGTCAATGGCTAACAATTTTTCAGGGCTCAGTTTTATTAATTTATGCAACTATGGAAAGTATTTAATTGAAAAAAACTTTTTTAAATTTGGGAATAACTTCAAACATGCAGGAAAGTCACAAGAAAAAGGATAACACAAAATACCTGTATGTCCTCTGCTTAGATTTATTTATCATTAACATTTAGTCTATCTGCTTTATAATTTGTTCTACAGACAGAAAGAGAGAGACAGAGAAAGACAGAAGCCATTTGAGGATAATATAGATATATCATGTCCCTTTAGTGGTTATTTCACTATACATTTTATGAGTAGTGATATTTCTCTGTATAATCAAGTACTTTTATCAACCTCAGTAAATTTAACACTAATATAGGCTTAATCTAATATATTATCCATTTTCCAATTTGCCACTTGAACTAAGCATGTTCTTTATAGCATTTCTCCCTCTAGGAGAGTATCCAACCTAGGGTCAGCTGTTGCATTTGACTGTCAAATATTTTTGGTTTCCTTTTATCTGGAAATTCCATAGCTGTTCTTTGGCTTTTATGACAATTTTGAAGAATTCACTTCTCTCTTTTTTCTTAATAAACCAATTTCCAATTTTGGAAAAATTTCCAATTTTGCATTTGCCTTATGTTTCCTAATGATTAGGTTCATGTTATATCTTATTGGATTGACCTTTTATGTAATGCCCTTTTTGTCTTTTGTTGCAGTCTTCATTTTAAAGTATGCTTTCTGATATAGGTATAGCTACCCCAGCTTTCTTCTGATTTCTTTTTGCATGCACTTTTTTCCATTCCTTCACTTTCAGTCTGTGTGTATCCTTATAACTGAAGTCTCCTATAGGCAGCATACAGATGGGTTTTGTTTTTTAATCCATTCAGCTACTTTATATTTTTTGATTGAATCATTAAGTTCATTTTCATTTAAAGTAATTATAGATAAGTATATACTTACTGTCATTTTGTTAACTGTTTTCTGGCTGTTTTGTAGTTATTCTCTCTTCCTTTCTCCTCTTGCTTTCTTTCCTTGTGGTTTGATGACTTTCTTTAGTGTTATAGTTAGATTCCAGTCTCATTATTTTTGTGTATTTACTATAGATTTTTGCTTTGTGGTTACCATCAGGCTTACTTATATCAGCCTTATACATAAAAAGGTCTATTTTAAGTTGATAGCAAGTTAAGTTTGAACACATTCCAGAACTATACAATTTTACTCCCCTTCTCCCACATTTTATGCTTTGATGTCACATTTTATATCTTTTTTTATTTTGTGTATACCTTTATTAATTGTTGTAGTTATAGTTACTTTTAGCCACTTTTGTCTTTAACCTTCATATTAGCTTTGTAAGTGATTAATAGCTACCATATGACACAGTTATTGAACTCCCAGATATCCCAGAAAAACAAAGACTTGTGTACACAGAAAGGCCTGTACATGAGTGCTTACAGAAGCTTGATTTATAATAATCAAAAGTTGAAACACCTCTGATGTATATTAATAGAAGCATAGTTAAATCGTGGCCTGTTAGTGTATTACTCAGCAATAGAAATGAATAAAATTGATATATGAAATATTTTAATGGAATACCCATAGAATTATGATTTGTTTGAAGCTTACATTTGGGTATAGTGTGAGAAATGGATCTAATTGTATTTTTTTCCAAATGGCTATTCAGTTGTCCTAACAACGATTAAAATTATATTTTTACCCAGTGATCGAGATATCAGATTTGTCACGTACTATATTTCTAAATATGGTTGTATCTATTTCTGGACTTGCCATTTTATTCCATTAGTCTGACTGTCTAATCAAGTACCCATACTATATAACTTACTTACAAAGGCATTGTAATATGTTTTAATAACTTACACTTTCTTTTTACCCAAGAATTGTTCAGAAGAATGATTTTAATTTCCAGGTGGGCTCATTTTTTTACATTTTTTAAACATTTTTATAGCCATAATGATTTATAATTCACTTTTAATAAATTACATTTAAAGTATAAAATCTGAAAAAAATTGACATCACCAGTGGAAACCATCACCTCAACCAAGAAGATAAATGTATCACACACCCCTCCCTGCAAAGTTTCTTGTGTCCCTTTGTATTTCCTGCAACCTGCTTTCCTCTGTCCACCATTTCTTCCATCACCAGGCAAACAGTAATCTGTTTTCTTTCACTATAGATGAGTTTGTATTTTCCAGAATTTTATATAAATAACTTCATATAGCATGTATTCATTTTTCTGACTTCTTTTACTGACCTAAATGATTTTGAGACTTAAGCACATTATTGCATGTATCAACGGTTCATTTATTTTTATTGCTAAGTAGCTTTGTATTATATGAATATACCATAAATTATGTTTCTATTCACTTGTTGATGAACATTTGGGTTGTTTTGGTTCTCTCTCATCCTTTCTATTTAACATAATATGGAGGGGACAGAAAACAGAAAAAATAATAAAAGTATATAGATGAGAAAGGATGTGTTAAAACAATCCTTAATCTCAGACATGATTGTTTATGTAGAAAGTCCTAAAAATTAACAAAGAAATTCCTAAAATTAATAAGCAAATTTACAAAGTTCTGGAATAAAAGTTCGCTTTTAAAAGATCAATTGTATTCTAGATACCAGAAACAACAAACAGTTGGAAAATATTTTTAAAATTCCATTTAAGATAGCTTCAAAATGTTTAAAGTACAATGAAATAAATTTAACAAATATTGGGAAAATTATTACACTGAAAAATACAAAATATTGCTTAGTTAAATTAGACCCAAGTAAAAGGACAGAGATAAAATGTTCATGGAGCAGAAAGCAAAATATCGTTAATATGAAAAATCACACCTAATTAATCTATAGACTTGATGCAATCTCAATAATAATCACTGCTGGATTTTTAATAGGAATTGTTAATCTAAATCTAAAATGAATAGGGAAATGCAAATAACATAGAATTGACCAAAAAGGTGAAAAAGAATGATGAAGTTGTAGCACAAACACTAGTTGACTTCAGCCCTTTCTATAAAGCTACAGAAATCAACATAGTTTTGTATTTGTACAAGTAGAAAATAAAATTGGAACCAAATAGAGAACCCATAAATTAATCCACATTTATAATTTCCTCAAAGGCACCAATCAATTCAAATTGAAAGTAAAATATTTTTGGTAATTGATGCTAAACAATAGGTTATCAGTATGAAAAGAAAAAACAAAACTACATACTTTTCTCACAGGTATACAAAATTAATTTAAGATGGATCAGATATCTAAATGAAAATGCTAGAATTATAAAAATTTTAGTAGAAAACATAACAGAATATCTGCATAACCTGGAGCAAAGCAAAGATGTTCTAGGCAAACCACAGAAAGCAATAACAAACAGAAAGCAAATGGAGTTTTTGTAACTCTAAGAACAAATATCTTCCTTAAGATAGACTTTTAGAAGTGGAATATGGTTCAGAATATGATGCATATTTTAAATGAATATGCTATTTCAGTACCTTGGAAATTCTCCCCATAAATACCCAGGGGGTTAGGAACTTAGGAATTTGCCTTGCCTCATGACTATGAATGAGGGATTTAAAGAAGCAAAATTAATGACGATTATCCCTGGCCAGAGAGCTAGTAGGCATGGCAACAGTGAACAGTGGAATTGATTACAATTACCAAATTTATAATCAAAATATATTGATCAACTTACATTAAATAATAAAGTGGCACAGGATGGAAATGAGGTGTCTGTAGCATAAGAAAGAATAAGAGCTAAACTAGTGAGATACAAGACAAGTTGAATAGTAGGTGCTTGGGAAAAGAAATACTACAATAAAGGACACCAAAAAAAAAAAAAAAAAAAAAAAAAGGAAAGGGTTGTTGGCTGCGGGCATAAAGGAGAAGAGAAGAATATAAACTTAATAAGTACAGGGTAAAGGGATGTTCTTTGTTCTATTCATTGATGTATCTACAGAAATTAGCTAGACTCTATCACATAGTGGGCACTCAATAAACATTTGCTAAATAAAAAAGAAAATGAATGAATGGAAAGAAAACAAACAGACCTTGAGCACCTACTATGTTGAACTCTACTATGTATTTTCTAATTAAGAAACAATCATGCATATGTGTATATGTATAGTTAATTCACTTTGTTATAAAGCAGAACACATCATTGTAAAGCAATTATACTCCAATAAAAATGTTAAAAAAATCATGCAAATGGTTAAGAACAAGTCTTTTTGCTTCAAACCCGATAATATTATCATCAATGTGACCTTGATTAAGATAATTTCTGTGAGCTTCTATTTGTAATCTGGAAAACTGAAGACAATAGTTAACTACATGGTAGTGTTACTGCAATGGTTTAAAAGAGTATCTATATAAAGCATATAGCCCAGTTGTTATATAGAATAAGTGATGATAAATAAAACTGGTAACTATTAATATTATTAAAATATTCTACCTCACTTAATTAACCAGTTGGTATTTATTGAATATCTACTGTGTGCCAAACACTATGATACAGATGCGAGGAATGAAAAAGTAAGGCTCCCTCTTTAAGGATTTGACTCTAGATTAGTAAAATTAGACTCTCTAAGTCAGTGAATGTTTCCCTTTAAGACTTCTGTGTCATGAATATATTCTTTAATTGTTCAGTATCTGTAACATTTTACCTACCCAGCAAATATTTACTCTTAAAATACATATATAATAATTTGCTTTTATCTCCTAAGATGTGAACAACTCAAAGTCAACAGTTGTGTCTGATTCAGCACTGTTATTCTCAATGCCCAGTACAGTGCCTGCCACATGGAAAAACCTCAATGTCTGTGAAGGAAGCTGAAATCTCACACATACAAAAGTGTGACCTGGATACGTGACTTCCAGATGAGTTCAACAGAGATCAGAAAATAAAGTTGTCATAGGTGTCCAAGCCAAGGAGAGGTAAGATGTTTGAAGGAGATACAGTAACAGAGGAGTTAAATGTGTGACCTCTGAAGTCAGACTACGTGGGTTTGAACTACAGTTCTACCAGTAACACACTTTGTGACCTGGGTAAGACTCTATATTTTAGTCTTTCTACCTATAAAATGAAGATAATAACTGTATCTATATCATAGAGTTGCTGTAAAGATCAAATTAATTAACATAAATAATGTAGAAGAATGTCTCACACATACTGTATTATCATTATCATCATCAGCCTCCGCTTAAAAATAAGTTCTCCATACTCAGAACTTCGTATTGCTCCAGCATACAGGATCCTAAGTCAAGCATTAGATTGCTGTCTGATTTTCCTAAGCGCTACCTGCCTATAAATAAAAGATATAATCAAAACAGTATTTGAAGAAAATGTGCAATCAAATAAGGCAGGTAGAAATTACTAGGCAGAAAGAGAGAAATTAGACCAAAGTCAACAAGAAAACCAAACAAGAGGGAATTTTCACAGCGAAAGGTAGAGCCTAGAGAGATGAATTCCATGATCTCAAGGATGGTGTATATTTTCCAGTGTTATATTTTCAGAGTAGACATTCAAAGAACATTGTGAATGAATTAATTCCCTGCTTAGTAAAAGGGGGCTTCCAGAGAGGTGTGGGAACTTAGAAAGACGTTAGGGACAAGAAATGCAAAAAATAAAGGTGTAATCTGGTGCTTACAAAGTTTGATCTATTCAGAAAAGCTTTGACTCCATAATTCTAAAACTACAAATTTTATTACCACATTTGGACCCATGAGCTCTGCCCTTTTTCTTACATTATCTCGCACTTGGACTTTGTATCACTTGGTGAACTCTGGCCTAGTTTGATTCACCTGACCCCATTGTCTCCCTTGTTGGTACCAGAGGACTCTACCCTTCAACCCTCACCACTCAGGACTCAAGCACAATGAGGACCCTCAGCTTCCATCCAGCTGGATCAACCCTGGTGCTTTAAGAGGAGAAAGAAGGATTCAGATTGTTACCAAGTTACAAAGTCAGCTTCCAAATCCTGCTCTTCTAACACCAAATCAGTGTCATTTTCTTAAAGAAAATGCACTGCACACACAGATACACACAGAGTAACATGCAAAAACATATACATTTATATATTAAATGTTATATATATATAAGCATGTATATATTTGTATATATATAAATTAATGGACATATTTATAAAATACTATAAACCCATAAACATTATAAGCCACCAGCCATGGGAAAACCACTATAATTTAAATATATTTTTTTCTGTCATTTCCCCCTCTCTCATACAAACATACACACACAGACATATACAATCTCTTCCCACATAATTGGAATTTTTCAGTTCATGCAGGTTTGTAACCAGCATTTTCACATAATTTATTATGAATGTCTTTCCATGGCATTAAATATTAATGCATTGCATTTTTATTAGTAGTATTGTATTCTATTATATGGATGTGCCATAGTTAATCCGTCTTTTACTTTTATGTAATTGGGTCATGACCAATTTATTCTGTAATATAAATAAATGTGCAGTGAAAATCCTTACATTAAGTCATTCTCTTCAACCTGTTATTTCCTTAAGATGTGCTGCTGAAACTGAAATTACTAGCAAGAGCATAAACATGTTTAGACTCCACATACATGCTGCTAAATTGTTTTCCAAGAGATTACACCCATTTATGTTTTCAGGAGCATCATCTGCTACCACTTCCGATTCTCTTCCCACTGTAACACATCTGCCTCTAGGAGACCCGAAGAAGATAGCAAAGAGATTAGGCACATGGAAAAACTTCTGTCTCTTTCAATAGTAACAGTGTGTAATATAACTAAAAAATGGGAATTGCCAACAGATATTAGCATATTTTATTCAGCATAAAATATTTTTTTATTTCCTTCGGAAAGGCAGTAGATATAAGACTCACAGGAAATAATAAAGGCATAACAGAATCCTTGCATGAAGAATGAGATTTTTAACCTTGAACAAATTTTCTTCTTTGTCTCACAGATATGTTGTAGTGAATATACTTGCATGGTAATAAATGTGTCATAATCATTTTTCCTTATTTCCAATAAGATTTTCAAACTCTCCTACTGACCTTTTAAAATAAATATTTAAGCTCAGATATTATCTTACCTAGAAAAGAAGTAAAAATGTGTAAATTACAGTTCTATTATCAACATGACAATTACACAATGTCTTCTCTATCCTGCAGTGACTTCTGTGGTAATATGTATAGCCGACATTGTTAGTTCTATCCTACAGCTATTTTTTCCATCTTCTATTCTAGCACAGTTCAGATTTTGACTGAGTATCCATTCTTCCAAAGGACTAGCTCAAGCCAGTATTGATATTCTCATTCCCTTTCTCAGTGATCTGTTCTGAGCTTGGCATGAGATACAACTGCTGCCAATGAGCTGTGAAGAAAAGTGTGTTGGGTTGTTTCTGGGAAAGATATTATCACCATGCAAAAGGACTGGATTTTTTCAGGTAAGGAAAGAGGGAAAGACATTTTTAGAAATAAAATTACAATAAGCAGGTGTATAGATTGTGTATTCAGAGTAGTAAATTTGTAGATGAATTTGTAAAAGAAGAGACTCAATATATAAAGGTCTTATCTGCAATGCTAAAATAAGTTTGAATTTTCATTCTCTCAAATATATTTATTAAGCATCTGCTATATGCCAAGATTTTTCTGAGTTGGGGGCAAAAATAAAAATATAAGCAAACAATAAAATTTTCTATAGTTAAGTGCTATGAAGACACTAAAATAGGATAAAATATAAAAGATTGACAAGAGGATGATAGTTGTCACATACTGAGATTGGATGACCAAAGTGAGAAACTTTAAAGATATTTGAGTGAGATCTCATTAATAAAATGAAGTTGACCATGAGGAGTTATGAAGGATGGAAATTCAAGGAAGGAAAAAATTGCAAGCTCAAAGGCTTGGGGGCATAAGAGTTTTGTTACTAAAAAGTAGAGAGTAATGTGTATATGCACAGGCTGTAACATTGAGGGCATTAGAATTCATGATGAAAAGTTAATATTAATTCTAAGTGAAGTAAGAAATAAACAGAGAATTTTAAACAGGAGAGTAATACAGTCTAATTAATTTTTAAAAGCTCTCCCTCTGTTGAGTGGAGATTAAACTGTAGGATAGAATAGAAAGCTGGGAGACCAAGGTGGAATAATAGTGACATTGTCCAGATTAGAAATAATGGTATCATGGGCTGGGGGGTGTAGTGGATGAATAGGAATACTGAAATTACATTATGAAGAGCAATTGACAAAGCTTGCTCATGTTTTTAGTACAAGGTGAAGCACAGGGAAGAATAACTCAGGTTTTTCAGCTGAGTAATTGTGAGGGCTGTGATACCATATAGTGAGATATAAGAAGATTGGGGAAAGAACCATTGGAGATGGATAGTAAACCAGTAATTATTTGTTGGACATCCTACATTTGAGATATATTCTTCTTCCAGTTTCTGGTAGCTGCCAGCATCCCTTGGCTTATAGCTGAATCTCTCTACTCTGTCTCTGTGGTCACGTTGGCTTCTCCTATCCTGTCTCTGTGTCATCAACTCTCCATCTTCCTCTCTCTTACAAAAACACATCTGGTTGTATTTATGACACACTTGGATAACCCAAGATAATCTCCTCATCTCAATATCCTTTAGTCACTTACATCTGCAAAGACAAGTCCCAGGGATTAGGTGAATATCTTCTAGAAGGCCATTTTCCACCTACCATAAATAGGAATTGAAAAATTAGAGAGCCACAGAAAATAATAAACATTTAAAAGGGTTTTGTGGGTTTCTTTAGTGAAATATAATAGAAAAAAATAGAAGTAGTAGCTGAGAGGGAGGTGCAGGCATGTGGGTTATTTGTTTGTTTGTATGTTTACGTATTAAGACAACAGATGCTAGAAGGTGTTTTTGTGCTGATGGAAAGAGACATTGGAGAAAGAGAAATGGTAATGTAGGAGGAGAATTTGGCTTACACATGATGAGTCTGTTTTGAAGTTTTAAGCATGGCTATGATATGGACGTGTTAGTATTTTATACAGACTGCATTTGGAAGAGTGAGGACAGATCAAACATTGTATTGTTATCTATTTTTATTTTCCTTTATAATTTTTGATATAAAATTTTCAATTGGTACTGTGTTTCTAAAGAGTATATCTCAATAATTGTAGGATAGGATATAAGCCATTAAGATAGAATAACTGCTAAGCTCTCCAACTTTATAACCTACTATACTTCCAAAAAATTATGTTAAGTTGTTTAGAACTCCTAAACACATTCAGCTATTTCACACTGTATGATTTTGTACATGTTTTCTCACCTGTGAAAAAATTTGTCTTTTTACAACTTCCTTACTTTTCTGACAAATTAATGTTTAACTATCAAATCCCACTTCAAATATCATAAAATCTATAGTACCTACTTTGTGTAACCACATCTCATGTATTTATCTATTCTCTTTAGTGTATTAACTCTGAACCTTTTGCATAACTCCATTGTTGTATTTGTAAAAATATGATATGACTGATTTCCTTAAAGAATCATGAGCCCAACGAAGTCAAGTCCAATGTCTTGCCTTATACATACTCTATTGCCTTGTATGGAGCCATGCTCACAGTAGGTGCTCAATAAACATTCAAACATTTGTATGAATAAGCTGAATTTGTTTCAGTTTAAATATCCTATTTTACTAGGATGCAGAAAATCTTCACTATTCCATTAAATAATTATTTATTTACCCTCTTTCTTATCTATCTATCTAAATTGGGCAAGCTTATTTGGTATGCTGAATATCCTTAAATTTGTATAATTTTTATATTTTGGTAATTTCCCTCAGCCCTTCCTAGGCGAGATATTGCTGAAAATATTCTTCCCTGGAAGAAGGCATCAATTTTGGACAAGTACTGAAGATTTGTCTGGCCCAAGAGAAGGACTATTTGGGGGAAAAGGGAAACCAGCAGAGCTTTTGGTAATCACAAGGGCTAGCACTAAGTATTGGAATCTGGAGAATCCCCAAATATACAGCCAGATTTCTCCATGGGAAATATGCTGAGACTCGGAGCTTCATGTAGGAAATGGTGTGAGCGAAATCTCCTGAAGTCTCACAGTGTTTAGGAGATGATGCTCAGTGAGAAGAAGAGGACTTCTCTCAAACACAAGACCAGTTTTCCTCTGAAGACAGTTGACATATTTTGAGTCTCTATGGGATGAGACTAAAGAATGAAATGCTTATTATATATAGAATGGATAGACAACAAGGTCCTACTGTATAGCACAAGGAACTATATTCAATATCCTGTGATAAACCATAATGGAAAAGAATATAAAAAAGAATGTATATATATATATATGTATAACTGAATCACTTTGCTGTATAGCAGAAATTTACACAACATTGTAAAGCACCTATACTTCAATTTAAAAAAAATTAAATTTAAAAAAAGAATGAAATGCCAAAACATTGAAAGGGTAGATCTGAACCCCCACCCCCATCAGTCTTCTAGGTCTGAGAAGAGAAATACTGCTATGTTCTCAAACGAAAATTTGTGAGATCCTCATCTGAGGATTTAGAGCTATAATCACTCTTTACAAAATCGTAACCCAGCTTAGATGCAACAAAATCCTCTGTGGGAATCAGCCACTTACTTTAATTGATTGAAAAAGCAAAGTGGAATCCTTCCCTGGTGAAAAATAGCAACACAACAAACACCATAGTCCTGTCATACAAAATATCAGGTATATAATTCTTTCAAAATAAGCTGCACATAAAAGGGAAAGAAAATGTGACCAATTCCAAAGAGAAATACAAAAACAAAACAAGAAGCATAACACCAATTTGTCAGATAATGTAAACATTATGAAAGGACTTTAAACATTAAAACTGTAAAGTAAAAAAGTTTAAAATACAGAGCATTATGGATTAAAATGTATAAAAATAGAAAATGTCAAAAGAAAAACATAAAATAATCTAATGGAACATCGAGAACTGAAACATACAACATTTGAAATTAAGAACTCAATGGACAGAATTTTGCAGGACTGCATTAGAAAACTCAAAGACCATTATTAGTTTTCCAAAATGAACACAAAGAAAAATAGAATGAGAGAAAAGAAAAGACCCTGAGAAATATGTGCTACCCAGTCCAACAGCCTAACATAAAAGAAATGTCATTCCCAAAAGAAGTTAAAATTACATGATATTTTAAATCAATGAATGGCTGAAAATTTCTGAAACTGAAGAAAAATATCAACCACCAGATTCAAGAAACTCAAAAAACTACACAGATGCATCCTCCTTGCCTCTCAGGCCCGCCCTGTCTTTGCTCTGGCTAATCAGAACCAAAATCAAAGTTAATGCTGCAGTTCTCACAGTATCCTGAGGGCTTGGCTGACACAGAGGGGTCCTGCAGCAGCGAGCTTTCTGATTCTAAGAGGGTATCCTTAGTCCAGCTCCTCTCTGATGGTCTGGGAACAACCTGCTGCCTGCAGAGGCAACTGGCCTCCAAGGTTTCACCTGTGTCCCAGTTTCACCTCCGACCCTTGACTCTCCATTTCTCTTTACTGCCTTCTGGTGGGGTCAGAAATTTTAGACCAGGGGTGAGCCGTCTCAGAGAGCTCCTCTCCCTGCTCTCAGCCCAAACCACCCACCAACTAAACTGGGAAAGAGGCTCAGGGCCTGTCTGAGCACAGGCTCTCCCGCTGCCTCCGAGCAAGACCAGCCGATCTGGGGAGTCCTTACCAGTTAGAAAACCCCTGTGCTGTCCAGTCCACCCGGGAGCGCACGGAGCTTATCTTGTACCCCATATATGCGTGAATGTGTGGCACACACATGCACACACTCACACACACTATCCCATACACACATACTCTATCATGTACACACACATACACGCTCTTACACAAAGACCCACTCACAAACACACACAGTCATGCATATATACTCAAATATACTTACACACCACGCTATCACTCTTACATACACACACTCACTCACAAAAAAGAAAAAAAAGAAGGACAAGAGATAACAAGTGCTGGCAAAAATATGGAGAAAAGGGAACACTTGTGCGCTAAAAATCAGTACAGCCACTCTGGAAAATATTCCGGTGGTTCCTCAAAAAATTAAAAATAGAACTACTGTATGATCCAGCAATCCCACTTCTGGGTATATATTCAAAAGAAATGAAAACTGGATCTCAAAGAGATACCCACATTCCCATATTTATTGCAGCATTATTCACAATTGCCAAGCTGCGGAAACAACCTAAGTGTCTGTCAATGGATGAATGGATACAAGAAGATGTGTGTATATATATGTCTTGGAAATCAACAATGTGAATTTAAAGTTTATATGAGAATGCAAATGACTTGGAATGTTCTAGACTCTCATATCTTGAAAATAAATGAATTTGAAAAACTTGTTAACACCAAATTTTAAAATGTTCTATAAAGCTACAGTAATTAAGACAGTGAAGCAACAATTAAACCAAAAAGGAAATGCAGAAAACACCCATAATTAAACATCCAGTTGACTTATGGTGAAGATTTCACAGCAATTTAGTGAGGAAATGTAGAGTTTGTCTAATAAGTATGCTGGAAAACTGGATATATTTATGACAAATAGTGAACCATATTATCTACCTCATAAATTAAGTTGAAATAGATCATACATCTAAATGTGAAAGACAAAAGACCAAAACTTCTAGGAGAAAACATAAAAAATATTGTCTGACCTTTGAGTACACATCAATTTCAGAAAGAGAACACAAAATTTACTAAATATCAGAAAAGATTTATAAAGTGGCTTTTATTAAAAGTAAGAACATCTGTTTACCATATGGCACCAGTTAGTACATGAAAAATCAAGCCAAAGACTGGGAGAAGGTAGTATCAATGCAAATATCTGACAAAGGACTAAAATTGATAATATACAAAGAATTATTAAATATCACTAAAAAAGACCAACAACTTAATAAAAATATTGGGCACAATAGATGAAGGAAGTCCTTCCTAAAAGAGGATGTATAGGGACTACTGTATGAAAAAGTGTACAACATAATTAACCTTCATGGAAATGTAAAGTAAAGCCAAAATGATATGCAAATACACCACTTTAAGAATGGTTATAATTAAAAAGACTCACACTATCAAGTGTGGGCAAAGATATGAAGCAAAGGGAAGTATCATCCATTGAGTGTACATTGATACAACTATTTTTGAAATCAGTTTCATTCAAGCTTAACACATGCCTACTCTATGATTCCAATATTTAGGTCTATATTTTAGAAAAATGAGATTCTAAGTCCGCAGTCCACAAAAGACGTTCAGAGCAGATTCATTCATAAAAGTTCCCAAATGGAAACAACCTAAATTCCCATCAACAGTAGAATGGCTAAACAAAATGCATAGTTATACAATGGAATATTACGCATTAACAAAAAGAACCACTGAAATACTTAATAAAATTGATGAACCTCACAAACAAAATGTTAAGTGAATGAATCCAGACACAAAAGTATATATATTGTATGAATTTATGTGAATATATGCATGTGTGTATGTGTGTATATATATATATTTTTCAAAGAAGTTAGAACAATGGTTACCCCTGTGCAGATAAAGAGGGAGTATTGACTGGGAAGTGGCACCTGAGTGTTGTGTCTTGTACATGTTCCAAATCTTATTTTAGGTCGTGGTTAAATGTCAATAAACATATACAAAAATTCATGTCTTTACACTTAAGACTTATGCACTGTATGTACTGTCTGTATGTTATACATCAACACGAAGTTTACAAAAATAGAGAATTTTGAAATTTACAGAGGTTATGAAATCAGCTTAAATTCGCACTGTTCATAGTTGGCAGAGCTTGGCTGCCACACCTGGTTGGCCTGCCTCCAAAGCTCATGTTTTTTATATTTATTCTTCCTTTCATACAGACTCTTCCAGATCACTGACCTTCTCTTTTTTCCTTTTTCTCCTCTTAAAGCCTAAAGTAACTTAATTTGAGGCCCCAAATGAAAAGCATAGCCATTGAAATGATAGTGAATATGATTTATAGTTCTTAATAGCTTCTATTTTAACAGCTATTAACAGTTTTCCCTGAAGGGATTTCATGCATAGCCTTTCACCTGGAAATACCTAATGACACCAATCACACTGAGAATACTAACCTGGTTTTTAAAAAGTAGAAGCAGGGATCTTTTTGTCCTGATTATTTAATTTGGCCACCTCCATAAATAAAATCATCAACTTAAACATGTGACAGCTTTTTAAAATCAACCAGTTATCAGAAGCACAGTAAGTTTATGCTGCTAAACTTCAAACACACAAACATGCGCATCTTGTTTTTACAAAGAGGTTAGTTAGTAATAAGAAATATATATGAATGGATATAAATATAAAACACACACAGGAGTAGAAAATTGGTGTCCAATAGAGGTAAATGTTAACATGGGCCAACCATAAGGATCAACATAATTTCAGTGATGACCTTTATATTTGTTTTTGAGCTTCCTCATAGCCAAAGCAAAACAGTAAATGAATCAGAAGGAAAATATCTCCATTAGTCAAAGAAATAACACCTTTTATATGTCTGAATTCCAAAAGATTTCTTATCTATGACTTCATAGTGAGAATCTAACAGCTCTTAAAATAGAGCATTTATATTACTCATTTTGGTAGTGACTTTCAATAAAATCCAAGGGCATAATTTTAACATACAACTTAGTGAAGTAAACTACCTTAGTTTAAAAGTAAAACATCTTGAAAAATTAGAATGTTTGATAGATAAAATTCCTGGAAGAGCCACTGTACATATTTTTCCTTAAATATATATTTTGCCTAAATAGCACTCCTAAGGGCCATGCCCCTTATAAATGATTTCTCCAGTAGCCCAAGTCTCTGAATGAGAAGACACATGGAACAGAGATACAACCTTGAGTAAGTTGGATCCTGCAACAGAATCACCACTGACCAACCACCTAGATGTTAAATAAGAGATAAATAAGTCTTTGTTTATATAAGGCCTTAAAATTTAGGGGTTGTTTGCCCTTGAACAAAACTAACAAATACAGAAATCACATTGACAAAATGCTTTAGAAAAAAGAAGTGGACATTAGGGTTGGTATTTTATTAAAATTTAGAAACAAAATTATTTTTCTCATCCAGATGAAATACCAACTCATCTCCATAGAAAGATGAGGAACACAAATACTTAAAGAGGAAGAAGACTAGTTTGTTGCAGATTATATGCTACGGATTCTCCTAGACATTTTAAACATATTCTTTGGATTAAAGTGCTAAAGAAATCTCTGAAGGAGTTATCTCTTTTTACAGAAAAGGGATATAGGGAATTCCCTGGCAGTCCAGTGGTTAGGGCTCTGCACTTCCACTGCAGGGGGTATGCGCTTGATCCCTAGTCGGGGTCCCCTGGTCAGGGAACTAAGATCCTGCAGCCAACCAGTGCAGCAAAAAAAAAAAAAAAAAAGGGATACAGACAAAAGTTCATATAGTTCACACAGTGAAGTGGCAGATATGAAATGTGAACCCATTTCTCCCTGATTTAAAAAATTCAAGTTCTATTTATTATTTTGTGTCACTTCTTAAAGGCATGCCTTTTCTCAGTAAACAATATTAAGTTGATGTCAATACACAAACAAGTGATAAACTAAGTTTGAAGATTTCTACTTAAAAAACTTGGCCAAAATAATTTTACCAGAAAAGTGTCTACTACAAAAGATTTAATCACCTGCCATAAATTTACATTTTCTCATTGGACTCAACCTGGAATGACTGAAAAAAATCATGACAAGTATGTGCAAAGTAGATTTACCATGTTGGCATCCTTTTTTCTAATTTAGCCTACTTGTCTAACAGAAAATATAAAGTTACAGTGAGGACATGGAATTTTGTGTTCAGAATACTTGAGCAAAATTCCTCCAGTCTTGATCCTGTTTCTTTATCTCAGGAAACTTGGGCAAATCTCTTGACTTTCAAAACTTTCAGTTTTGTCTTCTCTTAATTAAAAATAATAACTACATGCCAGGTATGTTCTGAGCATTAAATATTTCATTTTAAAAAATAAAACCAAAAACCAAACAAGTTGCTCTCTTAATATGTTGCTAAATTAAGATTTTTATTAAAGTCTAATGTATTTGCTTTACCGTATTCCAGTATCTGAATTTCATATTAGAATATATAAGGTAAATTATAAGATTGGGCTTTCATGTTATTGAGAAAAATATTGCTCATTTTAGGTTGAAAATTTAAAGTTAATTTATAGGATGACATTCATTTCATAAATATACATATTTATGAAATGAATGTCATTCCATACAACACATTAATATTAAAAAATCATTCTGGTAAAATTTTAATGTTCTTAGTTGGGGATCATAAATTCCAGAAAATTGGGGTTCAACATTGTTTGCGGGTCAGAAAATCAGGGGCCAACCCTGGACAACATCACTGAAAGTTCCTACCTAATATCAGTGCCAGAAAAATTAGAGTTCAAACAGTTCAATTATATTTTGTCTGTTAAGATACTCCTCTTTTGCTGCTAAAAGGTCACTTGATAATTTTTTGTCTTTCCTTTTTTGCCCTTGCATTTGGCCTTTCTTGCCCTTTTCAAGTGATCTTAGTTTCCAAACTTGGCCTCAATACTTTCTAATCATTTTGGTTTAGCCTCAGCTCTCTAATTCATGCGTGTTTGTTTCAAGTAGTATATCTCCAATAGAGATCTAACTATCCTTATCCTTAACAATAGTAATAATAATTAATGAAAAAATAGTAATATTAGGTGTCTACTATGTGCCAGGAAGGAAATTAAACATATTATGCATATTATTTCATGTAAACTTCACACCCTGAAAGATAGGTGTGATTACCTTCACCACTATGCAAATGATAAAACTAAAATTTAAAATTTTAATAACCATGATCAAAGCATGTATAGTAAGTGGTAAAGCTGAGATTGGAAACCAGATACAATATCAAAACTCATTAGTTTTCCACTGAAAACATAGTTGCCTCTGGTCTTTGTATGGATAAGTCACTTAAATTCTGAGTTTTTACCTGGGTATAGAAAGAGAGAGTGAGAAGGATTATCTATGCACCCTACCCTTTGTAACAGCCTATGAAGTTTAGTTCTGGCATAGTTGAAGCCAAATAGTCACCCAACAGTAAACACCTATTTTCAAAAGTATGTGGATGGAAGTGGATGTTTATTGCCAAAGAGAAATCTGAGTCCTGTATAAAAAACTACCCTTACCCACAGGGTGATATCACCCACTCCTCCACTATACATAACTTGTCAGCCAGGGTCTTGAGCTTGTAGCTGTGTACCTGTGATGTAACAGAAGCTGGGAAAACCTACACTTTTTCACCTGGGTACATAGACACATTTCCATCAACTTACGTGAATGAGTTACATTCTATTTTTTTTAATTTTAGGGAACGATCTAATCCCAGTGTAATTAAATAATGATAAATTATCATAGAAACAATATACAATTTTTTTCTCAAAAATAAGCATAAATAAAAATTAAATTAATCAAGCATTCATTGTATCTATCGTTGGTAGTAATATATTTCAATCTTCTAATCAAGTCACTGTCCTAGAAAATAAACATGAATCATGTTTATTTACCTTCCCATTCAGCTGATGCGGACATCATCTACAAAGGAAGTAGGGTCAAAACCAGCTACTTTGACTTGCTTGAATTCCTGCATGATTTTCCTATTTGATCATTTTTGATGCAGTGTTGCCCCAGTTTAATCAATTCTCCACATCGAAGTCAAAGAAACTTTTTCAAATGTTTAAGTGCTTCATTTAAAATTCTTCAAATAACTCACTATTGTAATTATAGTAAAGCCAAAACATCTTAATATGCCATTTAAGAGCTGTCAAGATGTCCTCTGATTACTGTGGCATTCCCATCTATCACCAGTTCTCTCCATCATATTCTACACTTCATTCATGGTGAACAACCACCCCTGAAACATGTTAGTGGACATACCCAGGTCTGAGAAAATAACGTTCAGAAAAGTAACAATTTTTGTCAAATGTGAGCTCTCACCCAGTAGATAACCTTAACTTAGAGGCCAGTTACTGTTGATGGCCCACCTTTGTATATTGTTCACTGATAATTGAAGCAAATATCTCTCTAAAGGTTAAGTGACATATATCCTTCATGTCAATGAGCAGGCATAGAGCTTGGGAATAATAAAGAATGTGTGTGTGTATCTTGTGTACAAAGTATCTATGTAATTTAGAATCTTTGATGTCTTGCATTAGATAATAAAGATTTTAGCCATAGTCTATTTGAAATACAAAAAGTAAGAAAATGCCACTGGATAGTATTAGACATTCCTCATGCTTCATGGGTAATATTATTTAAAATCTTGCACTTCAAAAATTCATGGGCAGAATTCCAGTTTCAGCTCCAACATGTAAGAAATCATAAGTCCTATCTTTGCAACAAGAAAAAAGCTGAGAAAACTGAAAAGCAATGCTTTTTCTTGGGCCTATAAAAGAACACAGATTGCAGAGTACTGCTACCTTAGAACCTGGAGAGACAGGTGAATACAGAGAATCAAAGTCAAGATCTATTTACCTAGAACAGAAAGTGGTAATTTTGTTGAATTGTTAGAAACTAAGTGTGGAGCAGTGTGAAAATTAGAAACTCCTCTGGGCTTCAGTCTTGGGAACATTTTCATTAGTTTTTGCATTCAGGAACTCCATCAGGCTCTCACTGTGAAGATCTGAGAACCATCCCTCTGTGATTCAGGCAGGGGGCAGGAAACAGGAATCATTGTGAAATAAGCCCAGAATAAACTCCATAGCAAACACCTATTCTCCCTACCAAGGAAAAAGACTTTGCCAGAGTCTTATACAAACTGGCACAAGGACATTCTTCTTACTTCAGCCCCCACTAGCATTCCTGTTTCTAAAGGGAGAGAGACAGAAAGAAAGAGTAAAATACAACACTGGGTAAATACTTGGGAATGTCATAGTCCCAAGTCTCAAGGCCACTAAAAGAATGAGAGTTAATCATAAGGTTATAGAATTCTTCCCCTCCTCCAAACCTTCCCACCACACCAACAGAGCTCAAGTATAATAACATAAATCACACCTGAAAGAGCTAAGAGCTACATAGGGCAGATTCTATTTAAGGAGGAGTACATAGGGAAGTCCAAAGTGAACAGAGAAGAAAAAAGTCAGTGATATTAGGGGAATTTGAAACCTTTGATATCTACAGCTACAACAAGCATTAAATATAGCCCAGCCTAATCAAATTAACATAAATCTCAGTAAATGTTTATTTACCTCAGTTCCTAGTATCTAATACAACATGTATGGCTTTCAACAAAAGATTATTAACATGCCAAGAGACAAAAAAACAACATTGACAACAACAAAAAATCAGTCTAAAGGGACAAGGAAGCAAGAAGCAGCATAACCAGGCATATATAATGCAGATGTTGGAATTATCAGACAGGAAATTTCAAATAAATATTGATAAACTGAAATAGCATACTAATATATGTTAATAGCTTTAATGAAAAAAGAAGTTAAAAAAACACATAAGAATGAATGGATAATACCATCAGAGTGATGGGAACTCTAAGAAAGAATCAAAATAAAATGCTAGAAATAAAACAGCATTATAACAGAAAGGGAAAATGCCTTTATATGCGCATTGGCAGACTTGACACAGCCAAAGAAACAATCAGTAAACTTGTACATATCTCAACAGAAACTTCCAAAACAAAAGTACAAAAAAGAATAAAAGAAAAAAGAAAACATAGCATTTATAGACTGTAGAACAGTTTCAGAAGATATACGCATAATTGGAAAATTCCAAATAGAGAAAGAAAAAATGAAACAGAAGACATATTTGAAGAAATAATGGCTAATTCCCAAAATTAATAACAGATAACAAATGAAAGATTCAGGAACACAGAGAACAAGAAGGACAAATATAAAATATTTTTAAAATATTTATATTCACAGTAACTTTGATCTCTAAAAGTGAAGGAGATATAAAGACATTATCTTGCAAACAAAATTTGAAAGAATTCATTAATAGCAGACTTGCTCCACAAGAGATATATAGAGAAGTTTTTTCAAAGAGAAGGAAAATAATATAGGTCTGAAACTTCAGTCTACATAAAGGAAGGAAGAGTATAGGAGAAGCAATAAGTGAAGGTAAAATAAAATACTTTTATTTTTCTTATTCTAAAGTTACCTAAAAGATAACTTTATAAAGTAATAATAGTAACAAGTATTGATGATTACAACATAGATAGATGAAATAAATGAGAAAATTCATAGAGAGTGGAAAAGAAAAATTGAAAATACTCTGCTATACACATGAAAGTTGTGGTGTTATTTGAAGGTAGATTAATTAGTTAAAAGTGTTGGAAACTCTAATGTAACCACTAAAAATAAAGTATAATTAATACATGAGAGGGGATAAAATTTAATTGTATAAAATGTTCAGTAAAAACCAGAGATGTCAATAAAAGAAGGGAGGCAGACAAAGAAAAAGTACAATGACTAGAAAACAGTTATGCATAGAGTAGGTACTAATTCAACTTGATCAATAATCACTTTAGATGTGAATGGCTTAAATATACCAATTTAAAGACAGAGATTGTCATAGTGGAAAACAAATGAGTCCCAATACTTTAACTATTCAGATAAGTTTAAAGTAAAGGATTGGAGAAAGATATACAAAATGATACTAATAAAACAAAATCTGGAGTAGGTAAATTAATTTCAAGAAAAGCAGACTTCAAAATGATAAAGATTATTAATGAAAAAGAGGGGAATTACATAATGATAAAGTATTCAATTCTCCAAGAAGATACAACAACTCTAAACATATATGCACCTAGCAATAGAATATTATGAGTCAAACATATAAGAGGCAAAATTGATAGAATTTAAAAAAAAAAACAACAGACAAATCCACTTCTGTAAGTTAAAAAACCTCAACATTCCTCTTTCAATGATTAATCGATCATGTAGTCCCCCAAATCATTAAGGATATAGCTGACCTGAATACCATTATCAATCGGCTTGATCTAATTGACATTTATAGAATTTCCCATCTTACAATAGCAGAATGTATATTCCCTTCATGCTAATACAGAACATTCATCAAGATGGACCAAATTCTGGGCCATAACATGCCTCAACTAGTTTAAAAGAACAGAAATCCTTCAAGATATGTTTTCAGGTCAAAATTGAATTAAATTAGGAATCAATAACAAGATAAATAGATGGAAAATCACTGAATATTTGGAAACTAAACACCACACTTCCAGCTGACATGGTTCAAAAAAAGACTCAAGAATTGTAAAATGTTTTAAATCACAATAAAACCACAACTTATCAAAATCATTAGGATACAGCAAAAGCAGTAGTTAGAGGGAAATTTATAGGATAAAATTCATTTATTTAAAAAAGGAATGATCTAAAATCAATACCTGAATCTTTCTTGTTAGGAAACTAAAGAAACAAAGAGCAATTTAAGCCTAAAGCAAGCAGAATAAAATGAATAATGAAAATTAGAACAGAAACAAATGACACTGAAGAGAAAAACAGAGAAAGCAATAAAACCAAAAACTGGACTTTGAAAAGAGCACAGAAATTGATAAACCACTATGTAGTCTTACTAAGAAAAAAAAAAGAAGACATACTTTACAAATGATAGAAATGAAAGAGGAGTCATCAGTACTGACTAATGTATATCAAATGTTAATAAATGAATATCACAACCAAGTTTATGCCACACACTTGATAACTTAGATGAAATGGAATGACACTTTGAAATACACAATCTACCTAAATTTATGCAAGAAGAAATAGGTCATCATAATTGACCTGTATCTATCCTAAAAATTGAACTGATAATGAAAAGACCTTCTCACAGTGAAAGCACAATCCCAAATGGCAAAACTAGTAAATTACACCAAAAATTTACAGAATAAATGTACCATGTCTCCACAATCTCTTTCTGAATATGGAAACAGAAAATATTTCCTAATTCTTTGAGGCAAACATTACCCTAATATCAAAAGCAGATACACATAACCGGAACTGATTTAACAGACTAATATCTCTCATGAATAAAAATGAAACAACCAATAAGATATTAGCAAATCAAAACTGACAAAGAATAAAAATATTTCAGTTTCTTTGTTGATTTAAATTGAATAATGAGACGAGAATAATATGTATTAGGAGCAATGAGTAACCACGTCTTATTTACAAATATATTGGAGATGCTTCTATTATTTACTTAATGGTTCTGTTGTATGATTTGAGGTATGTGTTACACGCTCCTATATTCCTGTATACAAACACACATATACATGCATTTAATTAAGTTGAGAAATAAACCATGTATTCCTATTCTCATAAAGATTTTTATTCAGAAAATAAGTATATTATGGTAGCACATGTAAGGTTGTATGTTTTATAATATTGAATAGTTCTTGATTACTGGACTAAAACCTACTAATTTTTGCTTTATTTTTCTTTTGGCGAAACATTGTATTATACTTGTTGTAATTTTTAGGATTTTTTTCTGGTCATGCAAAATCCTTTTCTCAGTTCTTTTCTGCTCTCTCCATTACATGGTTCACATCTTTTCCTCAATAATATTTATTTATTCCTAGCCACAATCTTGAGAAATGCAGCCACTTCCAGCACGGAACTCCCTCTTTTATCCAGAGCAGCTATAAGGTGCGGTTTCTTACGTCTCTAACATCAAGTGTGAACTGTAATCCCTTATCTACAGAAGACACATTCCAAGCTCCCCAAGTGGTACCCTTGAGCCCTTTTGCTTAGGCTTGCAGTAAGGGAAAGCTTCTCCATGAGCCCACGTACATAGTAACAAGGTAAACTTCATTTACAGATACATGTAAATAATTCATATTTACATATAACAGAATAATTTTTAAAAGGCAAGAATCCAATGGAAAATGGATAACAAATAGAAATATAGAAAGCTGAAGGTAAAAAGTTGTTCATTATTGTACTGTCTATAATAGAGAAAAGTAGTATCTACATGCATCAATCAAAATTGTTTAATGAAATTGTGCCATATATCCATACAGAATCAACATTCATTTTGATAAAGCATTTGTTTACAAATGTTTCTTTACATCCTGTCCTTACAGTGATGTGCCTGGGTCACCTGTTTTGCTTTCTCCAATGATCTCTTTAGAGGCATAAAGCCTCTAAAGGCATGTGTAGTTAGGCAAACTCTTGCATTCCTGCTGTGCACATTGAGGACATTCCCCAAGGATTCTCCTTTCTTTCAGCCTAGGTCACAGAGTAGGAAACACAGAAGCTATCTGACCTCAAAATCAGTGGATCTGTAAACTCAAGGATGAGACCTAAGTAATTGAAATTATAAGCTACTGAATATATTTCTTGTTGTTCTGTGGCACTATCACATCAGTATTTGTTCTGATTGGTCAGACAGCCATTCTGATTGGACATGCTTGTACTGATTATTAACTATTTTTAATAAAAACCCTGCATGTCTACAATAAAATACAACTGAATATCATGGAGGAAGGAGGTTTACATGTACTTAATTAAATATTCTCAGCATTTATTTTTAGGTGATAAGATATATGTGTATGCCATTATTTATGATGTGAATTTGTATGTACATATATGAGTATGTGTCTTTGCAAAGAAAAATTCTGAAAATGTACATACAATAATGCTTACAACTACTTCTTCTGAAGTGTTTAACTTGAGTAATTGTTGAAAGAGATGTGTATTGTTTACTCTTTTTTAATACTTTTCAAAACATTTTAAACTTGTGCATATATTATTTCTTCAATAAAATATGTAATGTTTTAATGCTAAAAATAAAGATGCAAGAAATAATTATTTGGTCTAGCTAAGAACATTACAAAGTATGGTATAATTTTAATAAGATGATTAAAAATAATTTGTGACTATCTTAGCTATATGATCTAAATTTCAATTTATAAAATAACTTATTCTGAAAGAACTCAGCTGAGATCCTGCCCTGACTTTCCTTATTATGTAATCATAGTTGACATTTATTGAGTCATTAACATAAGCCAGGAAATTCGCAGAGTACTTAACGTGCATTATCTTATTTAATACAATACCTTTTGAAGTAGTTGTATGACTGGTTATGGTTTACAGATGATTTTTAATATCAAAGTATTTTTTTTCAGAAATGCTCATTAAACTTCAAGGCACCTACTTGCGTTCTGAATCAGAGATACTATGTCTTACCTTAGTGATTATAATAACTGCCATTGTGGTTTATTTTATTTTGAAACAATTTAAAATACACAGAAAGACACAAAAAACAGAGAAAAGAACACCTGTGTATCATTTGCCCAGCAAATGTTTTGCTCACTTTCCAAAAAAATCCTTTAGAGCAAAAGGATCCAATCATGCATTCCAGCCAGTTGTCAGGTATTTCTGTTTTCCTATGATTAGACAGAGGTCATGCATTTTGGTCCTGCATATCACAGAAGTGATGCCGAGTTCTTCACTGCATCTTGCTGAATGACACACATGTGGAAATGTCCCATTAATGGTGCTTTCATCATATTGATGAAATTTCATCATAATGATGCCTTCAAGATTCTCCAAGTAAATGTACATTTTTATCTCATTTGAAATAAATGCATATTTTGTGGAAGTATGCTTTGAGACTATGTAAAATCTTGTTCCTATTCCACATTCACACACAAGTTTTAGCATCATACCATTGCGTTGTTACTATGATGATTATCTAATAGGGATTTTTTTAATGAGAGTGAAATTTACATAACATAAAAAATAATTATTTGAAAGGAAACAATTTAGTGGCATTTAGAACATTCACAATGTTGTAAAAGCAATACCTCTGTCTAGTTCCAAAATATTTTCATCACCTCAATATCAAAACTCCACACCCATTAAACAGTTACTGTCCATATTCTGCTCCTCCCAGCCCTTGGCAACCACTGGTGTGTTTTCTGTCTCTGTGAATTTGCCTATTCTGGATATTTCACATAGATAGAATCATACAATATTTAACCTTTTGTGTCTGACTTCTTTCACTTAGTATGTTTTCAAGGTGTATTGACGTTGCAGCATTTACCAGTATTTCATTCATTTTTAATGCTGAATAATATTCCACTACATATATATTCCACATTTTTTTAATCCATTAATCTATTGATGCACATTTCTGTTTTTTTCCTCCTTTTGGCTATTGAGAATATTCCTGCTATGAGCATTCATGTAAAAATACCTGTTTTAGTCTATTTTCAACTCTTTTGGGTATTATCTTCTCACAGTTCTTGAAGATAAAGTCCAAGATTAAGGTGAAATGGAAGCTCCAGATACCAGGAAGAATTAGATGGATGCTGGAAGAAAGAACAATCTTCAACAAAGAAAGGAAAATAAGAGAGCGCATGGCACACTCAGGGAACTTTTAACAGTGTGGGATGTTTATGGTGGGATTATTAAAGGGTATGTATAGGAGTTGGAGGAGAAATATGTGATCTGGTGGGTATCAGTATTGGAAGACTGTATGACGAACAAAGTAATTTAGGTTTATCTTCAAGGCAGTGAAGAAACACTGAAAAACTTGAAGGAAAAGAGTGAAATCATCCAATTTACGTTTGGAAGATTGCTCACAGACAGTGTGGAGGATGAATTAGAGGACATGAGATTAAAGACAGAAGGTTAATGAAGTTCCACAGATATAATAGACTCACTCACAGTGATATCAGAGTGGCATATTTTTTAACCTTGTACAACATTTTATATAAATTCACAGTATGGGAAAATATAAGTTGTGCTTATAGAAAAAAGTGACATTTTTAACAAATAAATAGACTTACACATCCAAATAAATAGATCTTTCCATATAGTAATCTATACAAGCATGCACTTATTTTAACAACACTATCACCACTTAAAAAATATTTCTATCTCTTCTTTTAAACTTGCCTTCAAAGGTGGTTTATGTCATACTAAAAATATGTTTATTGCTTTATAAATTATTGTCTTAAAGTTGTTACCAGCAGATATTTGAAAAAATGCCATTGCCTTACCAAATCTGATATCTTGTTTACAAGTACCCTTGCCTATTCCCTAAGTTGAAGGGAAGCAATCTGGGTGCATTTAGAAGACAAAAGAAATATGTAGGGCTTAAAAAGTCACAATCCATTGTAGGTCCTTTGTAAAAGCTGCCTCTTTTATAAAGAACATATATTCTTTCTCTGATTCTGTATATTTTTACTACTCCCTCCTCCACTCATTCAATTTATTTGCCTGAACTGAAATCTTAAAGTATTTGATTTTCTTAGTAGTGCTACTTACAGACCTCAGTTTCTCTTCTGGCAAAAAGATAATGAAATCTATCTTTCAGATTTGCTGCGAGGATTCTTGTGAGATTAAAAACAAGGTATGCAGAGTACTCAGCTTTGTGTCATTTTAAATATCTTTTTTTTTTTTTCCGGTACATGGGCCTCTCACTGTTGTGGCCTCTCCCATTGTGGAGCACAGGCTCCGGATGCGCAGGCTCAGCGGCCATGGCTCACGGGCCCAGCCACTCCGTGGCATGTGGGATCTTCCCGGACCAGGGCACGAACCCATGTCCCCTGCATCGGCAAGCGGACTCTCAACCACTGCGCCACCAGGGAAGCCCTAAATATCATTTTTTAAAAGTAATTATTAACCCAAGTGGGAGAAATGAAAAATCTGATTTAATTACCCAGGTTCCTAGATGACCCAGGTTGCTAATGTAAAAAAAAAAATTGCACAGATGGATATTATAACATTAATACTATACCGGACAGAACTTTATATTTGGATGGTTTATTCATAACATAGTTTGGCAGGACCATTAGATCTTTATTATGGGCATAATCATTATTTTATTATGTTTTTGTTTATTTACTTGTTTGCTTGTTTAGGCTGCGTTGGGTCTTCGTTGCCGCTCATGGGCTTTCTCTAATTGCGGTGAGCGGGGGCTACTGTTTGTTGTGGTGCGCGGGCTTCTCATTGCAGTGGCTTCTCTTGTTGTGGATCATGGGCTCTAGGTTTGTGGGCTTCAGTAGCTGTGGCACGCGAGCTCTAGAGCGCAGGCTCAGTAGTCGTGGTGCACGGGCTTCGTTTTTCCACGGCATGTGGTATCTTCCCAGACCAGGGATTGAACCCATGTCCCCTGCACTGGCATGAGGATTCTTAACCACTGTGCCACCAGGGAAGCCCTATTTTATTATATTTCACTTTTGATGAGAAATGGAAGTACTAGTATGTGAGACAATGTATCTTTAGTTTGTATGTTTCTACTAAAGAAGAATTCTTTCCAAAAACTGTATAAAATACAAATTAAAGCAAGTTTTATTATCCCGGCTTGTTTAGGGCAAACCTTTTTTTAAATTTTACTTTCTACTTGAGAAAAGTCAGATTCATCTTCACAGTCTGTGTTAGAATTAACCAGTGAGTTGTGTTGAACAATTGTCTATCCTCATGACCTTCCCTGTTTTCCCATGCTTTTATCCTCTCCTTACAACTCTGAATCTACTATTTTTTTTCTTAACAGCTGTGGCTTATTCCACAGACATTTACATAATATGACTTTCAGAATGACTTTAACCCAAGAATACTCTTTCCCCTTCATTGTAGATACTTCATCAACTTACATCAGTATATTCAATTTACATCAATATATTCAATTTGTGAACTAGGGAAACTTCAAATTAAAAGAGGCTTACAGAATAGACATGAAATCCAACTGGTAGAAATATCAAGATATGAAGACTTCTCTATTTTATAAGAATGCCCTTTATACTTTTGTATACTTCAACTCTTAGAAATATTATTTATACTTAAATTTTTCTTCCCTGATTTCCAACTATTAATTTATTCAATTAATAATTCATCTCTTAAATCTTACTAGGCTCTGAAGAGACTGAAATATACTAGACAGGTTTATTCCTTATCTTCAAAGATTACACAAACTAGAAGGAAAGAAAATGAATAAGTTTATAAGGATAGTGGATATCATGAAGGAAATGAAATGAAGGGCTGTTGGAACACATACAATAATTAAGACTTAACCTAGTCTGAGTTAACAGAAAATATTTACTTAATATTTTGCCTCTTTCATTCATCTAAAGATTTTTTAAGAAGAGGGACTCTCTTATTCATGACTGCATTTTTGTATCAGGATAACATCTGACTCAGTTATATTTTTATTTTTATGTGTTGTTTCCACTGTTCCATTTTGTCTTCATCTTTTAACCATTTTTATCAAAAATCTCATTTAGTTTTGTATTATCTAGAAATGTATCAGAAATTTAAGCATAACAATATCACAAAATTCAAACAAAAATAATGAATGGTACCGATTCTACTCAAAAGTCAATTTTAATTCTTGGTGTGAGTCCATTGCTGAGCTAGGCTCTATGGAATATTTTTATTATATAATATTAGGCATTCCATGTATGTAATGCTATGCTTACTAAAAAAAGGGAATTTGATAGCTTGTGGCCACAGCTGGTAGCAGAAGTTTTAATATCTTGTTGCTAAAAGATAGTTTCTCATGAGGCACTTATTTGTTCTCAGGGGAGGAAGTCAATCACTTCAAGTATGATTTCCCTCACCTAGTTGGAGTCTAATTGGGTTTCCAAAATGAGCTAACTTACATGTGAAAATCTGGTAGATAACAGTTAAGAGACTGAACATTTTACATGTTCTAATCATGAAGACAACAACTCTAAACTTGCAGATCCATTTAGTACATATTTGAAGTATATGTTGCATGTGCAGGCACTGTACTCAACCCTGGAAATAGAAAGATTAAGAAAGGACTCCCATGCTTATATATTCTTCAAGGGTACACAGAATCACAAGTAGAAAAAGATACTGAAATGAGCTAAGTGCTATAGAAGTAGTCACAAAGATTTAAACACTGGGTTTAAATCTCAATTCTTCTGCTTATTAGCTGTGTTATATTGATCAATTTACTTAAACTATGAGAGAGTAATTTTGGAATACTGTTAATAAAATCTATATTTGGGAGACTTAAACTGGAAAATTGCATATGAAAACAGTCATACCAGCACATCATAAATATTCACAATAGTGTATATTTTTATGGACCTCTGCTTCTGTAGTCAAATGGTTAAGTGTTTGTGAAAAAAAGGTATAGATTATTTTTTGGTGATCCTACTCAAAGGTTAGGCTGCTCCATGGTATGATGATGTAAGCAACTCAAGTAAAAATTTATTGAAAATAGAATATACGCACTAGGAGTATTTAAAATTTCTCCTTTGTTCTCCAGAAACAGATTATTTGATTTCATATGAAAGGCTAGCAGCAGGATGCACAGTATAATAGATTCACAACTCTCAGTATTCTGATCAGATGCTATTTTTGAGGAATGCAGAACAGTCTCAATCATATCCCACAGCTTTGCCTCACCTCCCAACCAAATATCTTTACTGAAGTTGTGCAAACTATTTCATGTGGAAAACAAAAAGACTCAAAAAGTTCATTAATAAAAATTAATTAATTAAAAAAAGTTCATTCATTAATATTTGGGTTCATTAAAGCTTGTAGGTAATAATAGAAAACCTGAGCAAAGCAGCTTAAAGAAATATAGGTTTATTATCTCACAAAACAATAAGTCTGGATGTAGGCAGTACATCCAGTGGCTCACAGGTGCTATCTGGTACCCAAACTCTTAGCTGTTACTCTGCCAGTCTTAGCACTTAAGTCTATCCTTGAGTTAGTGAATTCTTAGTCCATAAGTGGTCTTTGAGTTTTATATCTGAGTTACACAGAATGGAAGGAAATGGTGAAGAAGAAAAAGTGAGACTGCATCTTCTAATTCATGTGATTTTGTCCTCATAGGTCAGAAGTCAATGAAATGACATCTTACAAATGCAAGGGAAAAGTGAAAACCAAGTATTTTGATTTTGAGCAGCTGTAGTGGAGGGGGTGGGCAAGGGAGATAAATATTGAGTCAACAGCTTTCACATCCTATTAAAGGTATCTAAGAAATGTTTCTTGCATATAGAAATACACTATTTTAACTTAACATTTGCTATATGATTTCTTCATGAAAGGATGTTATGTTGCTGTCTCTTAGCTTCAAACTCCTCTCTATTCTTCTCTCTGTAGTACTAGAGCTGAGATTCTGCACATCACATTTTCTTTTTGCCAGCTGGTTCCCTGTTTGGCTTTGTCAATGGGGCAGTACTAGAGGGAGAATGGGAGGTCAGCAGAGGGATTCCCTGCTTTCTGTTTTGTTTTCTATTATCATCAATCAGTTGTCCTTTACTCTGGCAGCAACACCTGGATCCATTCTGCAGAATTTTTTTTCTCCGTATTTTGGAACTAGCTTCATCACACTGCTGTAAGGATGCCAGCATCATCTGTCTGATGCCCAGCTTGGCAAGGGCTCTTGTACAAGATGCTGTGGCCCTAGCACAAGTAGGACAACAACCCTCCTCTAGATTGGAATCCCAGCTCTGCAGGAACCCTCCTGTAAATCTCTAATTCTAATAATCCTAGTCTTTTCCTTCCATTCCCTGATTCTGAAGACAAAACTGCTTTCTGCAGTTACCACTTCTGCGTTAACTTAATGTTCGCTTTTTGCTCTTCCAGTTCTCCAATCTTGGTAAACAATTATTTGTATTAAATTCTCTTTTGTATTAAATTTCTATCTCCTAACAGAAATACTAACTGATATAAAAATTGATACCAGGAGGGTCCCAGAACCCAGACAATAAATGATGGGCTTTTTGTGATTGGTTTGATTGTGTCCTTGGACTTAACAGGAATTGAGCTTTGTGAAAATGAGAAAGAGGATGAGAAGGATCTGTGTCATGCAATGGCATCATAATTAATTAAATTATCATCTCTGGTTGATGGTGATAATGTCCTTACTGAAACAAGTTTCTTGAGGGACCAAGAAGCTATTATGCTATTAACTACCTTGTAGACAGAAATGACTACAAGGACAGCAGAATGAGATATTCTCTTGACTGCACTAAAACTCTAAGGGAGAAAAATAAAGAGTAAGCTCAAGTCTTTAAACTCTTAAGTCTAGTCAGGAAGATAGAAAGTTTCCATGGTGGCCTTAAGAGGATCTCTTAGTTTGGGAGCTTTAAGGCTGATCTCATCAAAATTGTAATTGTGTGTGTTATATAAGTTGATTTCTTTGGTAGATGCTGTGATGTACCACCCAAATCTCCCTTGAGGAATGAAGAACTGAGTCTCCCAGCTGCTCTGAGTGCTTGAGGGACCTCAGCTGTAGCATCCTCTTAGAGAATACCCTGACTGAAGAAAAATGCCTTTCCTAAGGCCTTGCCTCATTCCAGAGACATTCTACATCTCCAGTGACTGATGCTGTTATATAAAGATCAGGTCCTCTGATTTCTACTTTGTATAATACTGAAGAGGTGTTTCAGCTTCAAAGCTTCTCATAGGTTAACTGTGTCCCAGTCTTGCTTCTTCCCACTACTTCCCACAAATGTTGATGCCAAAAGCATTCTCTAGTAACTACTGCATGGTGATCTCCATCTGAAACTCTGCTTCCCATGGAATCCAACATGTTACCAATTCACAGCCTCACAATCCCCTAATGTGAAAAACAGGCAAAAAGAATTGACTGGGAAAGTACTGAAACTATGATATTTTGAATAAGAACATCCAGATGAACTTAGATAAAATTGATAATCTTGAACTTCCAGGCCCTGAGACTCCCTTCTAAGTAGAACTGTACCACCCTCTTGGGTCTGAGTATATTAGTCTTCTCTTCCTTGGATACTGTGCAGTAACCCAACCTGGGGTGGTTATCTTGTAAGGAAGTGCCTATTCTCTTCAAGACTCAACACAATTAATTCCTGCCACTAGATTCTTATCTGGAGTCAGATTTAAGTATGTTCCAGGGGAAAAAAATATACAACGTCTGACTCTAGAAGAAGTAGTTTATACTCAAAAAATAATTAAAATATTTCTTCTAAGGTATATTGTCACAAAATATATGGTACAAAGCACATTGACTATATGTGGAGATAGAGACTAAGAGTCCAAGAAAAATACAATATTTACATATAATTTGACCAAATTTGCTCATGATTGCACTTAACCAGAGATTCTGGGTTTTGTGTGTTAGATTATAGAGATGGAAGTTTAAAAATGTATACAGTTGATTAACTGAAATTAGAGCTCGATAGTGACTGGCCTTCATTTAATGAAGTTGAGATGCTAGAACTCCCTGTCATAATGTAGAGGATAGAATATAACAGCTTTGTAAGATAGGAATATTTGAGTTCATTCATTGTAGATGAACTATATAGCCCCAACCCCCTGCCATTTACATGTTCCAAGAGGGTCTAGAGAATATTTCCTTCACTAAGGCATTGACAAATAACTAGCGAGGGAGCATCAATATCCCAGAAAAGGACATTGAGAGCTACCTCTGTAGGCTGGGTAGAACAGCAGGAGATGCCACCATAGAGAAGTTATCCTTGATGCCAATGGTGCTAGTGAGACTGTGAAACAGCAGAGATTGAGTGTCAATGAGTGCATCAGTACCATTGACACAGTTGTCACATTTATCATCATGGGCAGCAGAGACAAAGTGGTAATCAGAATGTCTCGACCCCTGAGATGTTTAGCAATAACTAACCAATTACAGAGTCCCTAGGAATGAACAATGGGCAGTATTTTTAAGTATTACTTGATGTATGTATTAATTTCTCACTGCTGCTTTAACAAATTATCACAAACTTAGTGACTTTAAGGAACACAAATGTATTACATTACAGTCAAGGAGGTGAGAAGTCCTAAAATCAGGGTTTGGCAGGGCTGCATTTCTTATAGGGGCTCTAGAGAAGAATCTGTTCCTTGGCTTTTCCAATTTCTACAGTCCACCTATAATGTGGCTCATGGCCCCTTTCTCCATCTTCAAGGCCAGTAGCATAGATTCTTTATCTCTCTCTCTTCCTTTCTCTCTACCTCTATTCTGACCTCTGCTTCCATCATCACATCTTATCTCTCTCTGCTTCCATGGTCACATGTCCTTCTCTGACTCTATTCCATCTCCTTTCCTTATAAGGACCCTATGATTACACTGGATTTGCCTGGATAATACAGAATAATTTGCCCATCTCCACAGTCTTAATCTAATCACATATACAAAGTCCCTTTTGCCATGTAAGGTAGCATATTCACAGGTTCAAGGGATTAGGACACAAAAATTTTGTAGGGAGGGTGTTATTTAGTTAACCAGAGTCAATACACAGACTATGTCTGTCCCACATGTCAAATACATTCATTCACCTCATCCCAATATTTCCACAAGTTTCAACTTCAAGCCTAACAGCATCAACTCAAAGTTCAAAATCTCATCTACATATCATTAACTCAGATGTCTCAAATTTCATCAACTAAATCATTAAAATCAGGTAAGGGTGAGACTGAGTATGCTCCAACCTCAGGCAAAATTCTTCTCCATCTGCAGAGCTGTAAAACTAGAAAATTTATCTGTTTCAAACAAAAAGGCTAGACAGACATAAGATAAAAATTATAAACATTTCTGTTAAAAAGGGGGAAAGTGGAAGGCCAAAAGTAGTCATCATTCTCAAGCAATTTTGAAATCCAGCTGGGCAAACTTCATTAGGTTTCAAGGTCTGAGAATAATCTTTTTTGGATCAGGGCTCCTCCATCTGAGTCTGTGGCTCCAATTTCAGAGTCGTCATTCCTATTTAATGAAGGATAGTACATGTCTGAAGCTGAGTAGTTTTATCAGCCTGTTTACTACCTGTAAAATTTTGTGAGTCTTGCATCCTTCCATTTTGTTTTCTCTTTATCCCTTTCAGTTTAAGCTGGCAGTGTTACTGATTAGATGATTCTTAAGAACTCTGCAAGTCTCCCATATATGTCATGGGATTCATTCCATTAGACACAAGGCTCCTCCACAGATCGTTCCTGGATAATTTTATCTCTATTCCTGACTTCTGCTGAGATAGCTTTAGGGATCCCTGAATCACATGCCTAATCTCTTTAAAAAGCCCTCTGTGATAGAATGCTTTGACCTATTGATTCTTCTGAGGCACTAGCAAGGGATTTTTCATCTACACACTTGGCTTTCTCTGTAGAATACACTTTTCTAACAGTGAATCTTTTAATTTTCATATCTTTGGCAATCTGTATAGGCTAAGAATTTCCCAAATCATCAAGTTCTGGTTCTTTATCACTTAACAGTTCTTCCCTCAATTTATCTCTTATTTTACTATAAGCAACAAGAATAATCCAGAACATTTCTTCAGCATTTTACATATAAATCTTCTTAGCTAAATATCCAAGGTAATCACTGGCATGTTTTGTTTTTCACATAACTGTAGGATGCAATTCTGCTAAGCTTCCTGCTACTATATAGCAAGAAACTTCATTCCTCCAGTTCTAATGACATGGTCTCCATTTACTGCTGAATTTCTATACTTCAACCAACAGTCTATTTATGATGATTTAAACCTACCACAGTGTATATAGCAGCAACTATCAGCCTGATGGCCAAAATGGAGATTTCTAGCTTTTAACTCAGATCACAGTCCACAATACCTAGCTTGAAGGTTGGATCCACTGAGAAAAGCTCCTCAAAAGTGTTGCAGCTTTGTACTTTAAATCTTCCCCCAATAATTATCCAAAGGGAACTGCAGCCATTTACTAAGGTGATGTGACAATGCACTGAAGAACTTAAACTGATACTAAATTGACAAATCCTTGCAAACCCAAGATGCCATGATGGTCCACTAGTCAACATGTAGTCTTCTGGCAGCCAGGTGATATAGTTTCATGCCTACATTTAAGTCACAGTGGGTCCACAGATTCATCCTGTAGTTATTTCCTCAGTTGCTAAATGCATAATTGAATTTTCATGTACCCTAGACTTTCCTCCCACTACAAGATGAAAATCTAGTAACAGGTCCCAGTTCTACTTGATATAATGAAGTCATAAGTCAGAGAGGTGTTCAACCGCAATAATAATGATAAAGAATTGATTTTTTCAACACTATCAGTAACTTAATTTGGATATGAAATGAGATAGCTCTTTAAAAAGCACAATGAAAGCCATAAATGCTGGTAGGAAGAAACAGAGCTTCTATATCAACGGCCTTTTCACCGACCTTCAGTAAAACAAAGAATATCACAGCAATAAAAGACTATAGAGAATCCTCAGGAAAACCTTTCAGTTTTCAACTGAGGCAACTGTTGCTGGGAGAGGAAAAGGAATTTGTCTAAGATAAAATACCATGTACACTGTAAAGCAGGGGTTAAAATATCATATTTTGATCTAACACATTATTGTCTCCCCAGCACTCAATTAGTCTGTGGAAGAAAGTAGTAAATTAGCTTGAATCAAGTATCCACATCTCAATTCTCTTCCATCATATTATATTGTCCTTTATCTTTATATTGGAATAATTATTCCTTTTTCTTCCCTTTTCCTTTCTTAACAATTCAGCCCCAAAACCATTAGGGGGGCTGAATAAGATAAGTGTTCAAACCAAGGTGGAGGTTGGAGAGCTATGGTTGTGCAGAGCAAAGTATTGGAACACGATCAAGTGTGGAGGGTATCCACAAGTAGAGATGAAGGCATGGGGCAAAGTACTGGTGAACAGGGCAGGTTGAGGAATGCTTTTGTGCAGGAGAAAAACCAGCATGGGATGTTAGAGAAAAAAATCTGATAAGAAGTAGGATACTTAGCTACTTTAGGAACTCTATCAAAAAATGCTTATTAATTACAAAAAGTAATTTTAAAGTGGAGAAGCCTGGCAGACAGCCCCTTCATCAAGTGATCAAAGTGAAAATCAACTGTAATGAGAAAAAACAAAATCATGTGCAATCTTACAGAATGTAATGAGAATATAGAACATTAGTTAAGAGGTCTTCCTCCAAAAGACAAATAAACTAAACCTTATGAGACAATATCAAACCTAAACTGATAAATTTTCTATAAAATAAGTGATCTGTAATCACTTAATCACAAAATAAGGAATGAGGAAGTGTCCTGTATTGAAGGAGATGAGGGAGGCATGACAACTCAATGCAAGGTTACTCAGAACTGGATTATTTTCCTATAAAGGACATAATTTGAACACTTGACAAAACTTTAATGGAGAGTTATTATGTATCCTACTGCATAATGTTCTAGTAAGGATTCAATGAGAAAATTAGCATTTAGGACAGAGACTAACCCTACTATCAGTGTAAAATACATGCAGTCTAGTTTTGTTCACTTGTTTATATGTGGTATACACTAAATATTTGTGCCCCCCAAATTCATATGTTGAAACATACTCTCCAGTGTGTTGGTATTTGGAGGCAGAGACTTTTGGAGGTAATTAGGTCATAAAGTGAAGCCTTCATGAATGAGATTAGTGCCCTTATACAAGAGACCCCAGAGAGTTTCCTTTCCCCTTCTACCATGTGAGGTAACAGCAAGAAGGAAACCATCTCTGAACAAGGAAGCAGGCTCTCACCAGACACTAAATATGTTGATGCCTTAATCTTGGACCCCTTAACCTTTAGAACTGTGAGAAATAAATTTATTTTGTTTATAAGACACCCAGGTTATGGTAATTTTGTTATAGCAACCTGAATACACTAAGTCAGTATGTGTTTTTTTTTTATTCTGGTTGTTTATTTTATTCAATAAAAAACCAAAAGATATTGAAGTTTCTGGAGCAGATCTGATCTCAGTAATCTTAGACTTTCTTATGAAGGCCTTTGAATTTGATGTGTTGTTGCAGATATCACTGTGCTTGGTGTTGGTATCCATGCAACTTTGTTCAATGACAACATACAAGCAAACCTTGTATGCTTTGTACTTGTATTACTTTGCTAGGGCTGCCAAAACAAAGTACCACAAACTGGGTGGCTTAAACAACATAAATTTATTGTCTCACATTTTTGCAGGTGAGAAATCTGAGGTCAACAGATTGATGAGGTTGGTTCCTCTTGAGGGCTGTGAGGAAGAATCTGTTCATTGCCTCTCCCCTAGCTTCTAGTGGGTTGCTGATAATCTTTATCATTCTTTGACCTGCAGAAGCATCACCTCAATCTCTGCCTTCATTTTTATATAGTGTTATACATGTTTGTGTGTGTCTGTATCCAAATTTCTTCTTTTTATAAGAACACCAGTCATATTGCATTAGGGGCCCATCCTACTCCTATATGACTTAATCTTACTTTAACTATTTACATCTGCAATAACCCTATTTCCTAATAAAGTCACATTCTGAGGCACTGGAGCTTAGGACCTCAACATATGAATTGGGGGGTACAACTCAACCCATAACAGCACTATTTTGTCAAGAATTAGAAGGTTAAGCAAATCCTGATCACAGCTAGATATGAGTCCAGACTGTGGCTTCACCCCAGAATGATAATAGATTTTATTCATGATCAAGAATGGGGTCCTTATTATAAATGAAAAGGATACTTTCCAGGGTTTAGGTAGGGAAAGTTATTAAATTACTACAAAGGCTAAAATTGATATTTTAATGATAGATTTTTTTAAAAGCTTGTGCCTGAAACATTATTTCAAGTAATGTGGTTTGCTCACATAGTCAGCTCAAAGAGAACCCAAATTGGTTTTGTAAAGTAGTTAATTATTTTTCAACCAGTAACAAAATAGTACTGGAATAAGGAAAATTAAAAGAAGAGAGTCCTTTCTCACCTTCTGAGATGGCCCACACTCTGTCTGTGGAATGTGTTTCTCTCTAAATAAATCCACTTCTTACCTATCACTTGGTCTCTCATTGAATTCTTTCTGCGATGAGACATCAAGAGCCTGAGCTTCATTAAGTCCTGAAACCAGGTAATGCACACAAGAAGGAGTCATCCACTGAGTTATTTCCCCTCATTCACCTCCCTTCATTGAAGCAGAGGAAAAGAGACAGCCACCTGGCAAAGTTCTAGTACAAGGTGCCTCTGAAATGTTCTGCTGAAGCACTTCTGGTTCCCCAGCATTCCTGTTACAAGATAAGCCGTCTCCAGCCGTGTGGATGAAAGGCTCTTGGTACTGCAGCCAGGAGTCAGTGCTGTGCCTCTGAGATGAGAGAGCCAACATCAGGATGCTGGTCCACAAGAGACCTCCCAGCTCCACATAATATCAAACAGCGAAAATCTCCCAGAGATCTCCAGCTCAACACCAACACCCAGCTTCACTCAACGACCAGCAAGGTACAGTGCTGGATACCCTACGCCAAACACTAGCAAGACAGGAACACAACCCCACACACTAGCAGAGAGGCTGCCTAAAATCATAATAAGGTCACAGACACCCCCAAACACACCACCAGATGTAGACGTGCCCACGAGAAAGACAAGATCCAGCCTCATCCACCAGAACACAGGCACTAGTCCCCTCCACCAGGAAGCCTACACAACCCACTGAACTAACTTTATCCACTGGGGACTGACACCAAAAACAACGGGAACTACGAACCTGCAGCCTGCAAAAAGGAGACCCCAAACACAGTAAGATAAGCAAAATGAGAATACAGAAAAACACACAGCAGATGAAGAAGCAAGATAAAAAGCCACCAGACCTAACAAATGAAGAGGAAATAGGCAGTCTACCTGAAAAAGAATTCAGAATAATGATAGTAAAGATGATCTAAAATCTTGGAAATAGAAAAGAGGAAATGCAAGAAACATTTAACAAGGACCTAGAAGAACTAAAGATGAAACACGCAACGATGAACAACACAATAAATGAAATTAAAAATACTCTAGAAGGGATCAATAGCAGAATAACTGAGGCAGAACGGATAAGTGACCTGGAAGATAAAACACTTGAAATAACTACTGCAGAGCAGAATAGAGAAAAAAGAATGAAAAGAACTGAGGACAGTCTCAGAGCCTCCTGGGACAACATTAAACACACCAATATTCGAATTATAGGGGTCCCAGAAGAAGAAGAGAAAAAGAAAAGGACTGAGAAACTATTTGAAGAGATTACAGTTGAAAACTTTCCTAATATGGGAAAGGAAATAATCAAGTCCAGAAATCAAAGACAGTCCCATACAGGATAAATCAATGGAGAAACATGCCAAGAAACATATTACTCAAATTATCAAAAATTTAATAAAAGGAAAAAATATTAAAAGCAACAAGGGAAAAACAACAAATAACATACAAGGGAATCCCCATAAGGTTAACAGCTGACTTTTCGGCAGAAACTCTGCAAGCCAGAAGGGAGTGGCAGGACATATTTAAAGTGATGAAGGAGAAAAACCTACAACCAAGATTACTCTACCCAGCAAGGATCTAATTCAGATTTCATGGAGAAATTAAAACCTTTACATAAAAGGAAAAGCTGAGAGAGGTCAGCACCACCAAACCAGCTTTACAACAAATGCTAAAGGAACTTCTCTAGGCAAGAAACACAAGAGAAGGAAAAGACCTACAATAACAAACCCAAAGCAATTAAGAATATGGGAGGAGGAACATACATATCGATAATTACCTTAAATATAAATGGATTAAAGGCTCCCACCAAAAGACACAGACTGGCTGAATGCATACAAAAACAAACCCATATATATGCTGTCTACAAGAGATCCACTTCAAACCAAGGGACACATACAGACTGAAAGTGAGTGGATGGAAACAGATATTCCATGCAAATGGAAATCAAAAGAAAGCTGGGGACTTCCATGGTGGTGCAGTGGTTGGGGGTCCACCGGCCGATGCAAGGGACACGGGTTCATGCCCTGGTGGAGGAAAATCTCACATGCCATGGAACGGCTAGGCCTGTGAGCCATGGCCACTAAGCCTGTGCGTCCAGAGCCTGTGCTCCGCAGTAGGAGAGGCCACAGCAGTGAGAGGCCGATGTACCGCAAAAAAAAAAAAAAAAAAAAAAAAAAAAAAAAACAAAACAGCTGGTGTAGCAATTCCCATATCAGACAAAATAGACTTTAAAATAAAGACTATTACAAGAAATAATGAAGGAAACTACATAATGATCAAGGGATCGATCCAAGAAGATATAACAATTGTAAATATTTATGCACCCAACATAGGAGCACTTCAATACATAAGGCAAATACTAACAGGCATAAAAGGGGAAATCGACAGTAACACACTCATAGTAGGGGACTTTACCACCCCACTTTCACCAATGGACAAATCATCCAAAATGAAAATAAATAAGGAAACACAAGCATTAAATGATGCATTAAACAAGATGGACTTCATTGATATTTATAGGACATTCCATCCAAAAACAACGGAATACACATTTTTCTCAAGTGCTCATGGAACATTCTCCAGGATAGATCATATCTTGGGTCACAAATCAAGCCTTGGTAAATTTAAGAAAATTGAAATCGTATCAAGTGTCTTTTCAGACCGCAACGCTATGAGATTAGATATCAATTACAGGAAAAGATCTGTAAAAAATACAAACACATGGAGGATAAACAATACACTACTTAATAATGTAGTGATCACTGAAGAAATCAAAGAAGAAATCAAAAAATACCTAGAAACAAATGACAATGGAGACACGACGACCCAAAACCTATGGGATGCAGCAAAAGCAGTTCTAAGAGGGAAGTTTATAGCAATACAATCCTACATTAAGAAACAACAAACATCTGGAATAAACAACCTAAACTTGCACCTAAAGCAATTAGAGACAGAAGAACAAAAAACCACAAAGTTAGCAGAAGGAAAGAAATCATAAATATCAGATCAGAAATAAATGAAAAAGAAATGAAGGAAATGATAGCAAACATCAATAAAACTAAAAGCTGGTTCTTTGAGAAGATACACAAAATTGATAAACCATTAGCGAGACTCATCAAGAAGAAAAGGGAGAAGACTCAAATCAATAGAATTAGAACTGAAAAAGGAGAAGTAACAACTGATACTGCAGAAATACAAAAGATCATGAGAGATTACTACAAGCAACTCTATGCCAATAAAATGGACAACCTGGAAGAAATGGACAAATTTTTAGAAATGCACAACCTGCCAAGACTGAATCAGGAAGAAATAGAAAATATGAACAGACCAATCACAAGCACTGAAATTGAAACTGTGATGAAAAATCTTCCAACAAACAAAAGCCCAGGACCAAATGGCTTCACAGGTGAATTCTATCAACCATTTCGAGAAGAGCTAACACCCAACCTTCTCAAACTCTTCCAAAATATGGCACAAGAAGGAACAATCCCAAACTCATTCTATGAGGCCACCATCACCCTGATACCAAAACCAGACAAAGATGTCACAAAGAAAGAACACTACAGGCCAATATCACTGATGAACGTAAATGCAAAAATCCTCAACGAAATACTAGCAAACAGAATCCAACAGCACATTAAAAGGATCATACACCATGATCAAGTGGGGTTTACTCCAGGAATGCAAGGATTCTTCAATATATGCAAATCAATCAGTGTGATACACCATATTAACAAGTTGAAGGAGAAAAACCATATGATCATCTCAATAGATGCAGAGAAAGCTTTTGACAAAATTCAACACCCATTTATGATAAAAACCCTGCAGAAAGTGGGCATAGAGGAACTTTCCTCAACAAAATAAAGGCCATAAATGACAAACCCACAGCCAACATCGTACTCAGTGGTGAAAAACTGAAACCATTTACAATAAGATCAGTAACAAGACAAGGTTGCCCACTCTCACCACTACTATTCAACATAGTTTTGGAAGTTTTAGCCACAGCAATCAGAGAAGAAAAGGAAATAAAAGGAATCCAAATCAGAAAAGAAGAAGTAAAGCTGTCACTGTTTGCAGATCACATGATACTACACATAGAGAATCCTAAAGATGCTACCAGAAAACTACAAGAGCTAATCAATGAATTTGGTGAAGTAGCAGGATACAAAATTAATGCACAGAAATCTCTGGCATTCCTATACACTAATGATGAAAAATCCGAAAGTGAAATCAAGAAAACACTCCCATGTACCATTGCAACAAAAAGAATAAAATATGTAGGAATAAACCTACCTAAGGAGACAAAAGACCTGTATGCAGAAAATTATAAGACACTGATGAAAGAAATTAAAGATGATACAAATAGATGGAGAGATATTCCATGTTCTTGGATTGGAAGAATAAACATTGTGAAAATGACTCTACTACTCAAAGCAATCTACAGATTCAATGCAATCCCTATCAAACTACCACTGGCAGTTTTCACAGAAATAGAACAAAAAATTTCACAGTTTGTATGGAAACACAAAAGACCCCGAATAGCCAAAGCAATATTGAAAATGAAAAACGGAGCTGGAGGAATCAGGCTCCCTCACTTCAGACTATACTACAAAGCTACAGTCATCAAGACAGCATGGTTCTGGCACAGAAACAGAAATATAGATCAATGAAACAGGATAGAAAGCCCAGAGATAAACCGATGCACAAATGGTCACCTTATCTTTGATAAAGGAGGCAGGAATGTACAGTGGAGAAGGGACAGCCTGTTCAGTAAGTGGTGCTGGGAAAACTGGACAGGTACATGTAAAAGTATGAGATTAGAACACTCCCTAACACCATACACAAAAATAAGCTCAAAATGGATTAAAGACCTAAATGTAAGGCCAGAAACTATCAAACTCTTAGAGGAAAACATAAGCAGAACACTCTATGACATAAATGACAGCAAGATCCTTTTTGACCCACCTCCTAGAGAAATGGAAATAAAAACAAAAATAAACAAATGGGACCTAATAAAACTTAAAAGCTTTTGCACAGCAAACGAAATGATAAACAAGGCCAAAAGACAACCATCAGAATAGGAGAAAATATTTGCAAATGAAGCAACTGACAAAGGATTAATCTCCAAAATTTACAAGCAGCTCATGCAGCTCAATAACAAAAAAACAAAGAACCCCATCCAAACATGGGCAGAAGACCTAAATAGACATTTCTGCAAAGAAGATATACAGATTGCCAACAAACACATGAAAGAATGCTCAACATCATTAATCATTAGAGAAATGCAAATCAAAACTACAATGAGATATCATCTCACACCGGTCAGAATGGCCATCATCAAAAATTCTAGAAACAATAAATGCTGGAGAGTGTGTGGAGAAAAGGAAGCACTCTTGCACTGCTGGTGGGAATGTGAATTGGTACAGCCCCTATGGAGAACAGTATGGAGATTCCTTAAAAAACTACAAATAGACCTACCATATGACCCAGCAATCCCACTACTGGGCATATACCCTGAGAAAACCATAATTCAAAAAAAGTCATGTACCACAATGTTCATTGCAGTTCTATTTACAATAGCCAGGAGATGGAAGCAACCCAAGTGTCTATCATCGGATGCATGGATAAAGAAGATATGGCACATATATGCAATGGAATATTACTCAGCCATAAAAAGACACGAAACTGAGTTATTTGTAGTGAGGTGGATGAACCTAGAATCTGTCATACAGAGTGAAGTAAGTCATAAAGAGAAAGACAAATACTGTACGCTAACACATATATATGGAATCTAAGAAAAAAAATGTCATGAAGAACCTAGGGGTAAGATGGGAATAAAGACACAGACCTACTAGAGAATGGACTTGAGGATATGGGGAGGGAGAAGGGTAAGCTGGGACAAAGTGAGAGGGTGGCATGGAGATATATACACTACCAAATGTAAAACAGATAGCTAGTGGGAAGCAGCCTCATAGCACAAGGAGATCAGCTCGGTGCTGACCACCTAGAGGGGTGGGATAGAGAGGGTGGGAAGGAGGGAGACACAAGAGGGAAGAGATATGGGAACGTATGTATATGTATAACTGATTCACTATGTTGTAAAGCAGAAACACACCATTGTAAAGCAATTATACTCCAATAAAGATGTTAAAAAAAAAGAGAAGAGCACAGGCCTTTTATAATTATTATTAGTTTAAAATTTCTACTATAACAGATAACCATTAAACTTGGTGGCTTAACCCAACACAAATTTATTATCTTACAGTTCTGTAGGCCAGAAGTCTCACTGGCTCTCAGTGGACAAAATTCATAGTTTCAAGGGAGTGTTATTTGTTCCTGGAAACTGTAGTGACATCCGTTTCCTTACTTTTTCCAGTTTCTTGAGAACAATCCACATTCCTTGGCTCATGGCCCCCTTCCTCCATCTCAACCCCAACAATGTTACATCTTTCTCACCATCCTTTCATCACATCTCTCTCTGACTATGTTCTTCTGCCATACTCTTCTACCTTTAGAGACCCTTGTGATTACATTGGGCCCACATGGATAATCCAGGATAATCTCTCCATTATAAAATATGCTGATAGGTAACCTTAATTTTATCTGTCATGTAGCATAACATATTACTGAGAGCTAGAACTTCAATGTCTTTCTAGACTCTAGCTCTATATTTATATCTATATAGCCTCCCTGTGTTCCATATATATATATATATATCCTATTGGTTCTGTTTCTCTGGATAATCCTGATGAACACAGGCTCCTCATGCTGTCTTGCTGGAAGTGGAACTCACAAGGGATCCTTGCCTCACCATCCTATTGGGAAGTGTGAAGGGTGCTGTTATTCAGGGGATCTGGCTAAGTGAGGCATCCCAGGATAGTTTAAAAAGTAGAAATTCATAATCACCCAGTAAGTGGGCATGTGGGGAAGTTAACCTAGGATTCTTGAGACTCTCAATTCCTATATGGTGGATACTTGTTTGAAAGTGTACGGCTTGCCAAAGCATTCTCTGGGGGGAGCAAGTAGAGTAAAACCAAAACAAATTTGGGATGATCTTCCAGGACCTAATCCAAGGAAGATACAAATGACACAGCAACAAGTACCTTTGAGAGAAGATCTTGGGCCAAAACAGCAAGGGAGGTGTCCTCAACCTTTGAACAAGAGTCATCTGACAGTACAGAAGTTTCAGATGTTAGCAGAATATACCAAAGGAATTTCAGGATGGGACCAGTCATATCTTAGCAATCACTACCCAGTGTGCACCCAAGGAACTGTGCAGGGCCAGGTATTCCATTTCATGTAATTTGTTACAGTTGATTAGTTTAAAAGAGTCATAGACTATATTATGACCAGGGTATTAGAAAAAACAAACAATTTACATACAAAGATTTTTTAAAGCATAAAACTGTGATTTAAAACTGAGAAATTTTGCTAGATTTTGAATTAGAGATTGATTATAAATGCTTATTTAAGAGTAATATGCTCCTGAGATTTTTCCATCTGCAAAAGTCAACTTATCTGAGTCAGTTCCATCTTTAGATTAACTTGCACAAGTCTCAAAAAGCAATAGCCTAGGGTATACTGAACCTGAATCCATAGATAGTAAATAGTTCCCTTTTATTCCATTGCATCTTTCATTTTTTCTTTGTAAAATTAATCACTTCTGTGTACAGGGAATTTGGGTAAACGTGAACCTGTAAGCTATAAGGGTTGCCCAGAAGTTGTTAGGAGGGAGATGGGTAATGTGGACTCAAGCCTCTCTTGCTTCTTACTCAGGACAGAAAAGTGGAAGAAGTGATATTTGACATAGCCACACCATGATCGTTGAAAAAACAGACCGTTGTGAAAATAATGTAAGGATTTATTATAGGAGGATTTTTCGATACTGTCTCTTTCTGACTCATTCTGTTCATACAATTTTGTTAAAGTTTTCAATGTTTCCCTATACCTACCACACATCAAGAAAGATTTAGTGTAGTGACCATCAAATTAATTGGTCATGAGGACTGGTTCTTGAGGTGTATGAAGACCCAAGGAGCATTCAGAACTCGAGATAGTGAGATTTTCCTGGTAAATAAATTGGCCAAGGACCCACCCCTTAGAAATTACGAGTCCTGAGTATAGCAGGTGATTTCCCATGGAGGAGCAGATGGCCAAAACCTTTTTTTTGTTTGTTTGTTTGTGGGGTTTTTTTTCATTTTTTTTTTCTTAGTGAATGCTGTTATTATCTTGACCTAACTTCTAAGAAAATTTCCGGTTTTGTTTTTTTTTTTAAAGTAACAGTGTAGGGATTGGAGCTTTGAGGGTAAAGAGTGAGGGTCTTCTTTATGGGCATTCCTTTCTTTTGGTGGTTTCGCAAATGAATCTGTTAGATGAAAATGCCTGAGGCCACCTCTTAGAGACAACATTCCCCTCAAAACTTTGTAGATGATGAAGTAGGGATCAAAGTAGTATTCAGTAAAGCCATGAGCATGACTACTTAAATCTATTTGGGGTATATATAGAAAGAACGTAACCACTCAAGGATTTTTAGCCTACTAGATAAAAAAGTCTATGTAACGGTGGAGACAAAAACCCTAATTGATAGTAGACTGGATAATAGCTCCTCAGTTGGTGCAAGAGTTAGGGCTTTGACATTCTAGCTAAATGTTCTTTAGCCAAAAATACACATTTAGCAGAAAGATGTAAGGGAATGCCCTGGAAATCAAGAGCAGTACCCTCAGTAGAACAAAATGCCAGACATATGTTCCTTTAGAGTCAGGTATTCCGTGAAATAAGAAAGTGCACATCTGAATCCACTGGATAGACTAAAAAGTTTTAAAATGCCTTCCAGTTACATTTGCCACTTTGGGAAAAGTAGTTTTGAGAGATTCTTTACAGTATATATAGAAAGGTTATGTGCCTTTTTTTAAAAAGGAACTCAAGGTTAAAAGGCAAAGGGGGTGGCCCCTACTTGCCTAGGAAACCCAGGATGTGCTTTTACAGGACCAGAGGTTGAGAAAGAACATTTATCATGGCTCTCAAATGTAAATGGCACATGTAGTATCTGCCTTATTTTATCACCTTCTCCACATTTATAGACAGCAAATGAGTCTTAGAGCATCACTGCAGCTTATTCACTGGCACATGGATGTACTACAGGAGGCCAAATTTAAATACTTGTACTCTATCCAATATTTCAAAGCTCTCCTCAGTCCTTCTAAATAAGAGATAGCTGAGAGAAACTAGCTCAATCTTAGACACTTGGCCCATTCCATTATTCCAGATCATCTAATTTCATAGATCATAAAGAGTGCATGGAAAACCTCAACCCAACTGCATTTATGATGCCTCATCTCAGGATATTTGCTGTTTATAAAGTAGCCTATTTATTACCTTATAAGAAGAGTATAGTGAGTAGCAGGGGCTATCAATTTATGACCACTCATTAAAGAATCTCTGATTTTGAGGTCTTGAATCAAAGTCTTTTGCAGTTCCAGTTTCTTGGATGAACACACAGGTGGCCCTGGGGCACTAGGACATACTCCAGGGTTATCTGTGTGACTTTTCTGCCTAAAGTCAGAATTTATTTTTTTAAAAAAATCTACACTAAAACAAAAAACAGAGAGAGGTTGGAAGGTGTTGGCCATGTTGGGAACCGCTATTCAGTATGGCTGGAATGAATCTTCTTCACAAGAGGATTAGAGGAAGATAGGATGGATAAGATCATTTGGGGTAGCACTTAAGAGTTTGGAAGATTGGAAATTAAAATTGGAGTGCTTCTCCATGAAGATACAGAGCTGTTATTCCTAATCTTTTCTTCATCATCACACTGTCTACATTCACAATTTGTATATGGGGCTGTGTGACTGTAGGGAAGAATGCAAAGAGAGCATTTTCCAAATAAACATTAATAGAGCAGAATATGAGCCAGTACCCTTCTCTAGAGTGTATAGGTGATATACTCAAACTTGCTAAAATCTTCAAGTAATAAAATATAGCAATTTTGGAAGCTTCGTAAGCATCAGTTATACAGAAGGAAGGTTAAATTATAGCCCAGAAGCTACATCAGAGAAGCCAAGATAAATGTACAATGGCCTCAAGATGAATGGGATTTTAAAAGCAGCTTACACATTAAGAGACTATTAGTACATGATTCCATTTAAAGAAAAAACAAAAAATACAGCAAGAACACTGAACCAAAATGTCACATATAAAGAAAATGGGAAATTTAGATAAAGAGGTAGGGAGTACTTTTTTTGCAAAATCTCCAGACATTTTGTTGTTTGGAATAAATTGTGAAGGGACAAATCTATCTTACCAGAAAATATCTTTCTTGCCTTGTATTATCATATTAACAGTCTTAAAATCTTTCTCAGTCAATAAAATTATTCACTTAGCAAATTGAAGAAGCATGCCTATATACTGTAAAGTTACTCTCACTATAAGCAAGTAGGCCTTCTCTGTATACGTACTACAATTTTAGGGGTCTCTGTTTTACTTTTTCTTTTCATTTAAAAAATCTTGTTTTTGTAATTGGTTAGGTAATAAGAAAATGCAGATTCTTATGTTGAGGCCACTCTAATGTTGGACCTGTCATTTTAGTGATCCTGTGCCACATTTCTTCTGTTTCAAAAATGGTGGAAAATAGAAAAATGAATCAAATTGAATATTGATGTACATGCATTGCAAAACAGTGCATGATAAGGGACAGAAGATATGGAAAGGTGATCTCTGCTCTCTGCTTGGTCTCACTACTGCTCTCTAGTTATATACAAAGAAGAATATAACTTACCCTCAAAGATTAGAGGTGATAGTATATTATAAGGTTATGAAGATCAATCTAAAAAGAGAGAAGGATAGATTTAAACTGAAATACACTCATTCTTATAATTTGATCTTCATAATAACTGAAATCAAGCAAGCAAACAGCAATATCTACATTTATAAATGAGGTAACTGAATTAGGTAATTAGCAATGCTAAAAAGGGATGCAGTTTAGGATTAAGCTCCAGAGCCTTTTGTACACCCCACCATCTCCCCGGTATTTTGTGTGCACTGGAATATCAGGTCTGCCAGCCAACTTGCTGCCTGTTTGTGTAAATAAAATCTCACTGAGGCACAGCCACACCTATTTGTGTAAGTATCGGCTGTGGCTGCTTTTTCACTATAGCAATTGAAAGAGACCATAAAGCCTATAATATTTACTCTTGGGTCCTTTGGAAAAAAATTCCTGACCCCTGCTGTATTTCATCAGTAGTACAGGGGACTTGACTTTTTTCCTCCTAATGCTTGCCTAGGATTAGCTGGTTTTCAGTATATGCTTATTGAAGGAAGCCTGAAAGGAAGAAGGTAAGGAAGAATGGATGAAAGGAGGGTATAACAACTTGAGAGAATTTCTGGATTTGACAGTATCTAATCTCTTCAACACAGGCATTCTTATCAATGAACTAACTAGCTGTAGTTACTAACTCCCTCTCTGAAGGAGAGTAAGTAGGCAATTTAGTGAATGAAAGAATGAATGATCTGCCATTCGTTGGTCACCACTCAGAATTTTCTTTTTCTTTTTTTAACCTCAAGATCAGATGAAAAGTTACCTTAGCTAGATCACTTTAGGAAAAAGATGATAACTCCTAGGATTCACTTCCAACTTCTGTGTAAAGTAGAACGACAGCCTGGCTTCTACATTGGCAAATGTTGTGTGGATAAATCTTCTCAGTTCCTGTGGACAACTTTAATTATGAAACTACCCTCACTGATTTCTGCTGATTGTTTGGCAGACTAACAAAGTTTTATTTTTGGGAAAACTGAGTCACACACAAACTGCGCTTTAAAAACATCCAGATGGAGAACACCTACTGAACGCTGGCAGAGGACCCCGGACCTCCCAAAAGGCAAGAAACTCCCCACATACCTGGGTAGGGCAAAGCAGAGAGATTCCCGCACAGAGGAGTGGTGCCGAGCGGCACTCACCAGCCCGAGAGGCTTGTCTGCTCCCCCGCCAGGGCGGGCGGCGCTGGAGCTGAGGCTCGGGCTTCGGTCAGAGCGCAGGGAGAGGACTGGGACTGGCGGCGAGAACTCAGCCTGAAGGGGGCTAATGTGCCACGGCTAGCCGGGAGGGAGTCCGGGAAAACTCTGGAGCTGCCGAAGAGGCAGGAGACTTTTTCTTCCCTCTTGGTTTCCTGGTGCGCGAGGAGAGGGGATTAAGAGCGCCGCGTGGAGGAGCTCCAGAGACGGGCGCGAGTCGCGGCTGAAGGCGCGGAGCCCAGAGACGGGCGTGGGACGCTGGGGCTGCTGCTGCCGCCGCCAGGAAGCCTGTGTGCGAGCGCGGGACGCTGTCCACGCCGCCCTTCCGGGAGCCTGTGTAGCCTGCCACTGCCGGGGTCCCGGGATCCAGGGGCGGCTTCCCTGGGAGAACGCACGGCGCGCCTCGGGCTGGTGCAACGTCACGCCGACCTCTGCCGCTGCGGGCTCGCCCCGCACTCCGTGCCCCTCCCTCCCGCCCGGCCTGAGTGAGCCAGAGTCCCCGAAGAGGCTGCTCCTTTAACCCTGTCCTGTCTGAGCGAAGAACAGACGCCCTCCGGGGACCTACACGCAGAGGCGGGGCCAAATCCAAAGCTGAGACCCAGGAGCTGTGAGAACAAAGAAGAGAAAGGGAAACCTCTCCCAGCAGCCTCAGAAGCAGCGGATTAAAGCTCCACAATCAACTTCATGTACCCTGCATCTGTGGAATACATGAATAGACAACAAATCATCCCAAATTGAGGAGCCAGGAGTCAGTGCTGTGCCTCTGAGGTGGGAGAGCCAACTTCAGGACACTGGTCCACAAGAGACCTCCCAGCTCCACATAATATCAAACGGCGAAAATCTTCCAGAGATCTCCATCTCAACACCAGCACCCAGCTTCACTCAACGACCAGCAAGCTACAGTGCTGAATACCCTATGCCAAACAACTAGCAAGACAGGAACACAACACCACCCATTAGCAGAGAGGCTGCCTCAAATCATAAAAAGTCCGCAAACACCCCAAAACACACCACCAGACGTGGACCTGCCCACCAGAAAGACAAGATCCAGCCTCATCCACCAGAACACAGGCAGTAGTCCCCTCCACCAAGAAGCCTACACAACCCACTAAACCAACCTTAGCCACTGGGGACAGACACCAAAAACAACGGGAACTACGAACCTGCAGTCTGCAAAGAGGAGACCCCAAACACAGTAACATAAGCAAAATGAGAAGACAGAAAAACACACAGCAGGAGAAGGAGCAAGATAAAAACCCACCAGACCTAACAAATGAAGAGGTAATAGGCAGTCTATCTGAAAAAGAATTCAGAATAATGATGGTAAAGATGATCCAAAATCTTGGAAATAGAATAGACAAAATGCAAGAAACAGTTAACAAGGACCTAGAAGAACTAAAGATGAATCAAGCATCGATTAAAAACACAATAAATGAAATAAAAAATACTCTAGATGGGATCAATAGCAGAATAACTGAGGCAGAAGAACGGATAAGTGAGGTGGAAGATAAAATAGTGGAAATAACTGCTGCACAGCAAAATAAAGAAAAAAGAATGAAAAGAACAGAGGACAGTCTCAGAGACCTCTGGGACAACATTAAACGCACCAACATTCGAATTATAGGGGTTCCAGAAGAAGAAGAGAAAAAGAAAGGGACTGAGAAAATATTTGAAGAGATTAGAGTTGAAAACTTCTCTAATATGGGAAAGGAAATAGTTAATCAAGTCCAGGAGGCACAGAGAGTCCCATACAGAATAAATCCAAGGAGAAATACACCAAGACACATATTAATCAAACTGTCAAAAATTAAACACAAAGAAATCATATTAAAAGCAGCAAGGCAAAAACAACAAATAACACACAAGGGAATCCCCATCAGGATAACAGCTGATCTCTCAGCAGAAACTCTACAAGCCAGAAGGGAGTGGCAGGACATACTTAAAGTGATGAAGGAGAAAAACCTGCAACCAAGATTACTCTACCCAGCAAGGATCTCATTCAGATTTGATGGAGAAATTAAAACCTTTACAGACAAGCAAAAGCTGAGAGAGTTCAGCACCACCAAACCAGCTTTACAACAAATGCTAAAGGAACTTCTCTAGGCAAGAAACACAACAGAAGGAAAAGAACTACAATAACGAACCCAAAACAATTAAGAAAATGGGAATAGGAACATACATATCAATAATTACCTTAAATGTAAATGGACTAAATGCTCCCACCAAAAGACACAGACTGGCTGAATGGATACAAAAACAAGACCCATATATATGCTGTCTACAAGAGACCCACTTCAGACCTAGAGATACATACAGACTGAAAGTAAGGGGATGGAAAAAGATATTCCATGCAAATGGAAACCAAAAGAAAGCTGGAGTAGCAATTCTCATATCAGACAAAATAGACTTTAAAATAAAGACTACTAGAAGAGACAAAGAAGGACACTACATAATGATCAAGGGATCAATCCAAGAAGAAGATATAACAATTGTAAATATTTATGCACCAAACATAGGAGCACCTCAATACATAAGGGAAATATTAACAGCCATAAAAGGAGAAATCGACAGTAACACAATCATAGTAGGGGACTTTAACACCCCACTTTCACCAATGGACAGGTCATCCAAAATGAAAATAAATAAGGAAACACAAGCTTTAAATGATACATTCAACAAGATGGACTTAATGGATATTTATAGGACATTCCATCCAAAAACAACAGAATACACATTTTTCTCAAGTGCTCATGGAACATTCTCCAGGATAGATCATATCTTGGGTCACAAATCAAGCCTTGGTAAATTTAAGAAAATTGAAATTGTATCAAGTATCTTTTCCGACCACAATGCTATGAGACTAGATATCAATTACAGGAAAAAAAGCTGTAAAACATACAAACACATGGAGGCTAAACAATACACTACTTAATAACGAAGTGATCACTGAAGAAATCAAAGAGGAAATTAAAAAATACCTAGAAACAAATGACAATGGAGACACGACGACCCAAAACCTATGGGATGCAGCAAAAGCAGTTCTAAGAGGGAAGTTTATGGCAATACAATCCCACCTTAAGAAACAGGAAATATCTCGAATAAACAACCTAACCTTGCACCTAAAGCAGTTAGAGAAAGAAGAACAAAAACATCCCAAAGTTAGCAGAAGGAAAGAAATCATAAAAATCAGATCAGAAATAAATGAAAAAGAAATGAAGGAAACGGTAGCAAAGATCAATAAAACTAAAAGCTGGTTCTTTGAGAAGATAAACAAAATTGATAAACCATTAGCCAGACTCATCAAGAAAAAAAGGGAGAAGACTCAAATCAATAGAATTAGAAATGAAAAAGGAGAAGTAACAACTGACACTGCAGAAATACAAAAGATCATGAGAGATTACTATAAGCAACTCTATGCCAATAAAATGGACAACCTGGAAGAAATGGACAAATTCTTAGAAATGCACAACCTGCCAAGACTGAATCAGGAAGAAATAGAAAATATGAACAGACCAATCACAAGCACTGAAATTGAAACTGTGATTAAAAATCTTCCAACAAACAAAAGCCCAGGACCAGATGGCTTCACAGGCGAATTCTATCAAGCATTTAGAGAAGAGCTAACACCTATCCTTCTGAAACTCTTCCAAAATATAGCAGAGGGAGGAACACTCCCAAACTCATTCTACGAGGCCACCATCACCTTGATACCAAAACCAGACAAGGATGTCACAAAGAAAGAAAACTACAGGCCAATATCACTGATGAACATAGATGCAAAAATCCTCAACAAAATACTAGCAAACAGAATCCAACAGCACATTAAAAGGATCATACACCATGATCAAGTGGGGTTTATTCCAGGAATGCAAGGATTCTTCAATATACGCAAATCAATCAACGTGATACACCATATTAACAAACTGAAGGAGAAAAACCATATGATCATCTCAATAGATGCAGAGAAAGCTTTTGACAAAATTCAACACCCATTTATGATAAAAACCCTGCAGAAAGTAGGCATAGAGGGAACTTTCCTCAACATAATAAAGGCCATATATGACAAACCCACAGCCAGCATCGTCCTCAATGGTGAAAAACTGAAACCATTTCCACTAAGATCAGGAACAAGACAAGGTTGCCCACTCTCACCACTCTTATTCAACATAGTTTTGGAAGTTTTAGCCACAGCAATCAGAGAAGAAAAGGAAATAAAACGAATCCAAATGGGAAAAGAAGAAGTAAAGCTGTCACTGTTTGCAGATGACATGATACTATACATAGAGAATCCTAAAGATGCTACCAGAAAACTACTAGAGCTAATCAATGAATTTGGTAAAGTTGCAGGATACAAAATTAATGCACAGAAATCTCTGGCATTCCTATATACTAATGATGAAAAATCTGAAAGTGAAATCAAGGAAACACTCCCATTTACCATTGCAACAAAAAGAATAAAATATCTAGGAATAAACCTACCTAAGGAGACAAAAGACCTGTATGCAGAAAATTATAAGACACTGATGAAAGAAATTAAAGATGATACAAATAGATGGAGAGATGTACCATGTTCTTGGATTGGAAGAATCAACATTGTGAAAATGACTCTACTACCCAAAGCAATCTACAGATTCAATGCAATACCTATCAAACTACCAATGGCATTTTTCACAGAACTAGAACAAAAAATTTCACAATTTGTATGGAAACACAAAAGACCCCGAATAGCCAAAGCAATCTTGAGAACGAAAAATGGAGCTGGAGGAATCAGGCTCCCTGACTTCAGACTATACTACAAAGCTACAGTAATCAAGACAGTATGGTACTGGCACAAAAACAGAAAGATAGATCAATGGAACAGGATAGAAAGCCCAGAGATAAACCCACGGACATATGGTCACCTTATCTTTGATAAAGGAGGCAGGAATGTACAGTGGAGAAAGGACAGTCTCTTCAATAAGTGGTGCTGGGAAAACTGGACAGGGACATGTAAAAGTATGAGATTAGATCACTCCCTAACACCATACACAAAAATTAGCTCAAAATGGATTAAAGACCTAAATGTAAGGCCAGACACTATCAAACTCCTAGAGGAAAACATAGGCAGAACACTCTATGACATAAATCACAGCAAGATCCTTTTTGACCCACCTCCTAGAGAAATGGAAATAAAGACAAAAATAAACACATGGGACCTAATGAAACTTCAAAGCTTTTGCACAGCAAAGGAAACCATAAACAAGACCAAAAGACAACCCTCAGAATGGGAGAAAATATTTGCAAATGAAGCAACTGACAAAGGATTAATCTCCAAAATTTATAAGCAGCTCATGCAGCTCAATAGCAAAAAAAAAAACAACCCAATCCAAAAATGGGCAGAAGACCTAAATAGACATTTCTCCACAGAAGATATACAGACAGCCAACAAACACATGAAAGGATGCTCAACATCTTTACTCATTAGAGAAATGCAAATCAAAACTACAATGAGATATCATCTCACACCAGTCAGAATGGCCATCATCAAAAAATCTACAAACAATAAATGCTGGAGAGGGTGTGGAAAAAAGGGAACACTCTTGCACTGCTGGTGGGAATGTGAATTGGTACAGCCACTATGGAGAACAGTATGGAGGTTCCTTAAAAAACTACAAATAGAACTACCATATGACCCAGCAATCCCACTACTGGGCATATACCCTGAGAAAACCATAATTCAAAAAGAGACATGTACCAAGATGTTCATAGCAGCCCTATTTACAATAGCCCGGAGATGGAAACAACCTAAGTGTCCATCATCGGATGAATGGATAAAGAAGATGTGGCACATATATACAATGGAATATTACTCAGCCATAAAAAGAAATGAAATTGAGCTATTTGTAATGAGGTGGATGGACCTAGAGTCTGTCATACAGAGTGAAGTAAGTCAGAAAGAGAAAGACAAATACTGTATGCTGACACATATATATGGAATTTAAGAAAAAAATGTCATCAAGAACATAGGGGTAAGACAGGAATAAAGACACAGACCTACTAGAGCATGGACTTGAGGATATGGGGAGGGGGAAGGGTAAGCTGTGACAAAGTGAAAGAGCGGCATGGACATATATACACTACCAAATGTAAGGTAGATAGCTAGTGGGAAGCAGCCGCATAGCACAGGGAGATCAGCTCGGTTCTTTGTGACCGCCTGGAGGGGTGGGATAGGGAGGGTGGGAGGGAGATGCAAAAGGGAGGGGATATGGGAACATATGTATATGTATAACTGATTAAATTTGTAAAATAAAAAAAAATTAAAGTTTAAAAAAAAAAAAAAAAAAAAAAAAAAAAAAAAAACATCCAGATGTGTTCATTTTGGATTTCAAATGGTATCAACGAATAATTTTACCAAAGATTTTTGAGCATTTTTTAAAACTACCTGTTTCCAATTTGAAACTTCCTTCTCTGATCAGACTTACTTTTTAGCCCCAAATACATAGTGTTATCTTTCACATTATGCGTGTATTCAAAAACTGCAACAATTTCCCTGATCACTTTAGTGCTGGCATATCAGCATCTAAATTTACAATCGCCAGGACATGGAAGCAACCTAAGTGTCCATAGACAGATGAATGGATAAAGAAGATGTGGCACATATATACAATGGAACATTGCTCAGCCATAAAAAGAAATGAAATTGAGTTATTTTTAGTGAGGTGGATGGACCTAGAGTCTGTCATACAGAGTGAAGTAAGTCAGAAAGAGAAAAACAGATACCGTATACTAACACATATATATGGAATCTAAAAAAGAAAAAATGGTTCTGAAGAACCTAGGGGCAGGACAAGAATAAAGACGCAGATGTAGAGAATGCACTTGAGGACGCGGTGGCAGGGGGGGAGAAGGGTAAGCTGGGACGAAGTGAGAGAGTGGCATGGACATATATACACTACCAAATGTCAAATAGCTAATGGGAAGCAGCCACATACCACAAGGAGATCAGCTCAGTGCTTTGTGACCACCTAGAGGGGTGGGATAGGGAGGGTGGGAGGGAGACGCAAGAGGGAGGAGATATGGGGATATATGTATGTGTATAGCTGATTCACTTTGTTATAAAGCAGAAGCTAACACACAATTGTAAAGCAATTATACTCAAATAAAGATGTTAAAAAAAACAACATGTAAAACTAACTAAATAAATAAATTCAAGATTGAGACAATGAATGTGTTAAGGAAGCAATTTAACACCTTCCACCTTCTTTTTTTCCCTTCAGCTGTACATCTTGGAAAATCAGCAGTATTTGCACAAACATATGTTTCACTTGTTAAGCTTTAGTCCACAGGGTCTTGCTTTGACCTTCAATTAACATTATAACACCCAGTCCCCAAAAACCAGCCTTGAAAAAAAGAGTATGGGCCAGGACCCCATCAGAACAGCTTCACTTATCAAACTCTTTAAATTTTGAATTATTTGGTTTGTCTTTGTCTTTCTCTGAGCTTGGTACATAGAGGTAACCAATTTTTATGTATTGAATGAATGACCGCTGAAAATTGGAAATAAACCAACATGGTCACCAACAATGAAAGCTAAGAATAATGTAAATCCCCCTCATCTCCCTCCAACAATATGCACCCAGACCCAGAAACACTTCAATGTTATAGTGGTTTTTACTACTGCATGGTGATCTATTTAAAATTGCATCTTTAAAAAGCCCATATTTTTCTCTCTTTTCATATTCTGGGTGTGAATGAAGCATAAAACAGATTTTTCAGAGCTGTTATTACACTGACACTGAAGCTAAACAATACATAAAGCATGCCAGTTGGAAACCTTGGAGATTTTGTAGTTATTTTATGTTCTAATTTTCAATCCTCTATATACCCAAGTTATTTTCTAATAACTTGGTGAATGCTACTGCTGCTGTCTGTATAACTACCCACTACTGAATATTTTAAGTAAGTATATAAACTAATAAGGCATGGTGAACCATCACAGAATACAATAAATATAATCAAGGCTCTATCCAAATATTTTTCTTTTCCTAAATGTGTTTCATCCTTTGTAAGATACCCAGTATTAGTGTAAGTAGAGTGGGTGACCAGATGTCCACCATTTCCAACACCTTTTCTTTTTTTAAGCTGTAATGAGAAAACATACTTTTCTGCACATTCTCAGTTGCTGCCTTTCACAACCCCTGCCCTTTATCTCCCTTTAACCCAAGAGATGACTGGACTAGCTCCCATCCTGCCATTGCCTTTGGTCACAATATCCATCATTGGCCTTCAAACCAACTGCATCAGTGAAATAAAATAACTCTTAATATTACTTACAAAGCGCCAGAAATATTAAAGTTGCAGTAAGAAAGAAGCAGATAAAAGGGAAGCTAGCACAAAAACTAAAGCCTTAATAAAAAGCAGCAGAGCTTCCGTTGCTACTAAACAAGTAAAAACATGAATTCTGGCCCTCACCTTCTTCAATGCTCCTGAAAGTAGTTATCATAAAACACGGTCATTTGCCACAGTAACCTTTTCCAATTGATCCCATTCTATCAAGTGATTTTTTCCCCCAGACAGTTCAGCACCCATTGCCCCTTCCTACAGAAACTTCCAGGGAAGTTAACCACATTCACTCTACTCCCAAGGTGCTCTTGAGCAGGTTTAGATATCCTTTGCCTTCTTCTTTTTTTTTTTTTTTTTTTTGCATTACATGGGCTTCTCACTGCTGTGGCCTCTCCCGTTGCGGAGCACAGGCTCCGGACATGCAGGCCCAGCAGCCATGGCTCACGGGCCTAGCCGCTCCGCGGCATGTGGGATCCTCCCAGACCGGGGCACGAACCCGTGTCCCCCGCATCGGCAGGCGGACTCTCAACCACTGTGCCACCAGGGAAGCCCCTCCTTTGCCTTCTGAATGGGAGTGTTAATGGGTTGAATTCTGTCCCTCCAAAATGTATATGTTGAAGTTCTAACATCCAGTACTTCAGGACATGAATGTGTTTAGCACTACGGACATTGAAGAGGTAATTAAGCTTCAATGAGGGCATTGGGGTGGAACCTAAGCTAGTATGACTGGTGTCCTTATAAGGAGAGATTAAGACACAGACACGCACAGAAAAATGACAAGGTGAAGACGGAGGGAGAAGATGGCCATCTATAAGCCAAGAAGAGGGGCCTTAGAGGATGTCAACACTGATCTTAGACTTCTAGCCTTCAGAACTATGAGAAAATAAACTGCTGTTTAAGCCATTCAGTCTGTAGTATTTCATCATGGTAACTCTAACTAATTAATATGAGAATAAATAATTTTTTTGTTTATAAAACACTGTTTAAAATTTGTTAGTGAAATGGGTTTTGGCTATTTTATCTGGTTCCTTCTTGGTACAGTTGGCATACTTTCACAACTCCTACCCCTTTTTAAAATTTACAAACCAATCACAAACATGTTGCTGATAAATTGTTGGGTGCAATGTAAGAACAAAAACAAGTTCTTCAATCAGAAAATGTCAAGGATCTGCTTTCATCAGGGAAAGTACAAAGCAAAGAGATGATATGAGTACTTTGTATCAGGGTCAAAATCTAGAAGAGGAGGGGAAAAAATAGCAATATATTGTAAAGTTAAACTTGTTATGTGGTTCTTGTCCTGTTTTTGAGATTTGCAATATGATAGGTGACAGAAGGGAAGTGGGAACATAGGCTACTAAATTCTACACAGCCAATACTCTGCCAAATTCATTGCTGTAGAAAGACTTGTGTTTAGGAAACAGCTTAAGACCTTGCTTTAAAATGAGAAAGAAAAAAAAAAAGAAGAAGAGCAGGGGAGGGGGAGAGAGAGAGAATATATCTCCACGTTGCACATAAGGAAATTATAAAATTAGCAGGAAATTCAGGCTGTCTTCGCTTAATGACATTTTGACTTGGGGCCCTGAATGAACTAAATTTCCTATCAGTTCTCATTTGTCAAAATTCTTCTCATTCAACAACAAGATACTGTCCACATGGCCTCGCCTCTATAGAGCTTTCATAAATATATCAGAAGCTTGTCTCATCATCTCCTTTTCCATAGTACTTTGGACATACCTATCCTAGCATCTTCTAAACTACATTGCAATTAGTGGTTCACATGCTTTTCTCTCCCATTAGACTGTAAGCCTAAGGGTACAACTTTAAGTCTGAAATAATAATTCAGCCAATAAATGACAAGAATGACAAGTGAGGAATATAGAAAGCAGATATCTTTAGAGCTCAGGCAGAAGCAAAAGATAATTTTTTGAACACTTCCTGATGGAAGTGCATTTGGACTGAATTTTGAAATAATGTGAATAGACTTACACATTGGAGCATACATTCATTCAACAAATATACAGTGGGGGTCTATTATGTCAGTTAAGCATGGGGGATCATTTGGAAGTAAAATTATACAAGGTTGTTAAGAAAATTTTTTAAATTAGGAAACAAAAGTAATAGGAGGAAAATATATAAAAATGAATTTAAAGGAAATTTCTTTTATCATCATTGCCTTCAGTGCATAGTTATTGCCTCATTGTTTTCATGCTATGCTTCCAAAACAGGGAAATATTAAAACAATGCCAAACATAACACTTAAGTAATTCAGTGGAAGAACACTGTGGTTTAAACTGAGATATTTAAGATCTTCAATACTACTAAATTAATGTCCTTTAAGTTTTTTTTCTTAAACCTAAGTTATGCGTGTACACATTAAAATTTTATGATATGTGCATGTCCACCATAAATGTTTTATGGCTTATTAGAAAGCATGATTATAATAAACTTTGACCTAATAAATTTCCTAGGGAAGTGTTATATTATCATTGCATTCTTGTTTTTACATTATGAGTATTATGTTATATAAAATAAAAGAAATGCTGGATTAAAGTGCAGAATATTAAATATGTGCCTTTTTAGGGAGAATGTTACATCTTCAAAGCACAGACCTAAACTAACTCTTACATTGTTCCTGTCAAGGAGACACTATTATCTCAGTTTTACAGTTGGAAAAACCAAGACAGAAGTTTGGTGACTTTGACAAATTTGTAGAGCACTTCACCATTGCACTTGTCAGGACTCAGTGTGGTTCAATCTATATGTTTCGTTACTGCATTTTATTAAATGGATGAGTAATATTCCTTCTTTTACTGTTGTACATTCACCTTTTCCCCAGCTGTTCACTATAAGAGCACTGTTATTTTTAAAATACTAACAAATATTAATAACCTCAGTGTGACAGTTGGAGAAAAGTTGTGAAGGATCCAGTGCTTCTGATACATACTTCCCAGAGTGTCCCTCCATTTGTAGTTCTCTGGGGTTTGGGGATTTTTTTTTTAAATTGTCTCTCACACCTCAGTATTTATTTTATTTGTAATTCTTCTGAATAAACTTATTTTTAAAATCATGTCTTAGCATCTAATTTGAATTTCTTTGACTATTAAATATTTTTCAAGTGTATTGACCTTCTGTATTTCTTCTTTAAATGATTTACTTGCATATGGGCTTTGGAAAATTTTCTCTTTGCGTGTTTAGCTTTCAAAGTTTATTCAGTTTTTCACAAAATTAAAAACAATAATTCTCTGTCATATATTTTATCTAAAAGATTTTCTTAAGAGAAGAATACTGATCTTCTCCATGCCTTTGGGTGATATATACAAGCTAAACTCATTCTAATTCTCTGCATTTTAAAAAACAAATTTTTGTTAAAGGCATAGCTAAAATTCAGATATATGGAAGTCAACACAGTAAGATGGAATGTGCTATTGGATAATATTAGTTCCTTTATTCTTCTTATTCCAAATATTTAAATAAATCCATGTTAAAAATAAAATTATTTCATATTATTAATTCACATTTTCTCATTTTATTTTTCCTTATATTGTCAGTAATTCCACATTTTGAAAAATTCCTATTGTAAATTATTTTCTTGACATTTCTTAAGACTCAAGCACGTTCTTTGGGCTGACCTTTCCTCTCTGGGCTCCCCAATGTATTCTCCAAAGTCCTCAGTTAGTAAATTGAAAAATAATAACAATGTCTAAAGGTGGTTTTAAATAAAGCAAGGGCAAAAACTTTCTTATAACTTTCTCTTTCCAAAGAACTCTGTATGCTGTATATTATGTATTCATTCATTCATTCATTTATTCAGCAATTACTTATTGAACACTCTAGAGCATACACTTTCCCCATCCTTTATCCCATAAATAAGGCTAAGACAGGCTTGCTGTGAGAAGTGTACAATTTAATATAAAGTGAGAACAATGAAACTCTTAAAATGGGATGCTTGTCTTGGTAAACTTCTTCAGCAATTAGCCAAATCCTTCCTACATCTTGGCTTTGAATCTCACAGCATATATTCCTGACCAGAATTACAAATGAGCTTTATTTAAATGCATTTAGAAAAAACTGAACACTGTATCATTGCATACCAAGATTCAACAGCATTCTAATTCATAAAAAATGAATGAAAATATGCATACATCCTAACAAAAATCTTAACTTTTGAAGTAAAATGAAATAATGGAATAGGTGGCTAAGTATATGGTGTGACAGTTCTTCCCCAAGCTAAGACAAATTGCAGGACAAAACAGGATTTTTTTGAGCAATTCTTTCTGTTACTCATAAAATACAAACCCCTCATTAAATATTTAAGCCAAAGTTGCCTTTAGCTACATGAGATGTTCATTAGTTGCTAAAATTATATATTTAGCTTTGTCTTAATAAGGATCTAATATTTTTAGAAAACTCATCCTTATTTTAAGTAAACAGTAATGTTTTGCCCAGGAGTCTATGTTCAGCAAGGCTACTGAAGCTAAAAGGCATTGGCCTAAAGGTTGAAACTATACCATTGTACATAATATGGCTTATATTCAAAGATGACTCTACAGATAGAGAAAGCAGTCTCTATGGGCGTTAGGCTACGGGCAATGCTGAGGTTAGTTCCTAGTTTGTCCTCAGTGCTCTCAGTCTCCTTGGAGACAGCACAAACCACAACATCCTATGCTTGACTTTAGTGAAGAGCTGTGTTCCTGGATCACAGCTAGACCCTTGGCACTGCTCCCTGATACTTTTCATCTCCTCTGGTTGTTTTCATTTAACATTCCTAGAGCCTTAGTCTCTTGTGGACTTTTCACTTTCACAAGACCTAACTCCAACCTGTCCTTGCTCATATGTCAGATCAGTCTGATTTTCTCGCAGGAAACAGAATTTTTTCAACATTTATTGAGGCATAATATATACTAAGCACTGCACTAGACACTGGAGAAGCCAACATGAATAAAATGTTGCTCTGCCCTCAAAAAGTGCTGGGTGGAAAAGAGGGAAAAGATCACACATATAGAATGCATTATGTATTAGACATGATGCTCAGAGCTTCATGTAAGTAATTTTATTATCCAAAAGTACCTGTTAGGTTGAACTGAAAACCAACTTCACTGATCTCCCTTTTCCTAATCCAGCTATTTGTGAAATAAACCTCTTGGTCACCCATGAGCCTGTTCATTTCTTTGAAGGTGGTGAGTGGGATAGACTTTCCTGACTTGCTGAAACCTGTTTTAACGCACTGGCTTATGACTGAAGCAATGGCAACAACATCAACAGAAGACGAAGGAAGGAAGGAAGGAAGGAAGGGAGGGAGGGAGGGAGGAAAGGGAGAGGAAGGAAGGAGAAAGGCAACCCTGATGGAAGTATGTAATATGGCTAAGAGAGTGGACCAATCAGTCAAGGTGCCTCACATGATTTTTAGCATGGTCTTGAGGAATTAAATATTTTTTGAATGGCTACATGCCTATAAATATTATGCACATTATAAACATCTCACAGAAACTTTATAATCAATCTATGACCTAGGCAATATGATTCTCATCTTACAGAGGAAAACACAAAGAACTATAGAATAACACTTAAGTTCCTTGTACGTTAACACATATCAAGTAAATGCAGACCTATGTCTACCAACTCCAAATCAAAGATCCTTTAGATTTTTAATTGGAGCATTTGTAAACCTTACAAACTTAAGAGGATCTAAGATATCAAAGAACATTTGGAGCTGAAGGGAACTGATAAATCCCAAGAAGAACCTCACAGTATTTAAGGATGCCATCTGGAGCATAAGCATGGTTATACACACCACTGTAGGATTCTTCTTCCACTAAGGTGTTGCGGAGCAGTTATATAAATATTACACGTAACACTATATATATACACAATATAACATTATATATAACAATATGTTAGTTATTCAAGCAATGTTTTCTGAGCCATTTCTTCATAAAATTCTTTGTCTGTCTCTTCCTCTCTCCTTTCAAGACTTGTATTCTCTAGGTTAGAAATTTGGAATACCATCACCAACCCTATCCTAAAGCTTTAAGATCACCAGTAATTAAACCCATAGGAAGAGCAACAAACAGCCTGTCCTCTTTTTATAGAGCTTAATGGCTCACAAAGTGCCACTACATACATCATCTCCAGTTGGAGACCCTGGTGTATGTAATTTAACTTCATCCCTCAGAATCTTTCAGTAAGGGAGACTTGAAAAATGGATAGCAAGTCATATAATAGTGGCTATTTTAAAAAAATTCTTTCAAAACTTCAGTATTTATCTTCTCTAAAATCTGGTACCTCCAGGCTGTTTGAATTTTCTGATACACTTTATCATCTAAACCTTTCATTTTCTCTTTGTTTTATCAATTCAGAGCTTTTTCCAAGCTGTGAAACAAAAGCAGGGTAAAGCTTTTAAGGGGGAAAAATTACATATTTTTTTAAAGGCACTAAAAATCCAAACCGTAAATATCTGAGACTAAGAAATCTTTTAGGTCATCGATTCTGCAATCTTCCAAAGGTGGAGCAGTAACTGAACCAACAGAATCAGTTACTCAAGAATAGAATGCCTATTAATATCTATTTAATATCTTTGCCCTGAAAACACAATTTGCTTTTGAGTGCACAATGTGGTTGTTTCCACCGAAAAGTAAATAATCTCTCCTCTTTGGAAACATGCATTTAATAAAGAAGAATCCTTCCTGTGGTTGAACAAATGTGTCTCCCCACACATCCACAGTTCTATGGCTAATAAAAAGGATTATCAGGCAAATAGAAATATAGTTTACAGTTGCAATAGCTCACACCATTACTTTTTACCTCAGTAAGTAAATTAAGCATTTATGCCTGAAAACTACTTAAAAGCCAACTTTTCAGATTCTGTATTCCTCTGACAGCATATAATGAATATTTTGTCATAATAAGTAACAAATTTTATTACAGTTCTACTGCTTAAAATTCCATGTTTCCACAAACAGAACATGAACACAGGAAAGCAACCATTAATCTTAAAATGCACTAAAAAATCCTCCTAATAAAGGGCTTCTAAAAGGCATTTTAAAATATTCAAACCTGTTAATTATGGATGCTGTGTGTCTGACACCTCAGTTTCCATTCACAGGTTGCTCAGAGACCATCCATGTTAATTCTATAGATTTTTTTAAAGTCACTTTTAAAATAGGAAACTGCCTAATTTGGTGGTAGGATAAACAAGGTTCATTTGCTATTTCATCTATAGTTTTCCAAATGCAGGGCAGTAAACGAGGGAGTTGGGCCATGGAATTTCTTTCATCAAAATGCTTATTCACTCATATATCCTTCATACATTTTGTGAACACCTACTATGTTCGAACGCTCTACCCAGAAAATTTAAAAATGAAAGGCATAGGCTCTGTCCTCAAGTAGTTCATAGTTAAGTGGATATTGGCAATGCAATAAATAGGGTACTCTCTAATCAGAACGAAATCAAGGAATATTTCTCCAAACAGATAGCGTGTGGGGAGAGTTTTAAATAATGAGTAGGCTTTAACTAGACAAAAAAGAAGAATTATGTTCATGTTCCAGCTTAACTCATATATTCCCTACCATTTAAAAATGAGAATAAAAAATCTGAGAAAAGTTAAGTGACTTAAACTGGGTCATTCTGTGAAACAACCTACAATAGGTAAGAATTATCCCACTGTTAGCACCTTCCGTGTTTTTCACATATATATACGCCCATAGATTACTAATTAATAATAACTGTTATTTGTTTATAAGTTTCTTAACCAAATAATTAAATTATTGGAGTTATGATTCTATATTTTTGGGATTCTTTTTTATTTTATTCTTAATTCTTCATTATAATTAAGAATCCCACGTGGCAGAGATATAACATCTGGAAACGTTACTATTTGTGTGTTTATTTCAGAATTAAACAAATAAATAATTAGCCAATGGAATGGGAGAGTATGAACTTTTTAAGGATGGTGTCCATTTGTGCTATATCTCCTGGTTAAATATCAGAGGCATGAAAAGATAAATGCAAGTGAAGGGTAGGGGCTTTTCCAAGTCATAATCATCTCAACTCTCCTGTAGCAGACGAACCCCTGGACTACTTACACGCATCTATATCTACTTAGAACTCTCTGAGAAGATACCGATAAGACGTTAGTAGTGAAGATATAAAATATGCATCCAGAGTATACAGGTATATGTTTAACAAGTCACTCCCAGGGGCAAAATGCTCTGATTTGTAGCATTTCTCAAGTTTGTGATATAAATACAGTGATTGGTTTTAAGCCACCAACATGACATCACTGAATTCAGAACTGGAAAACGATACACACAATTGGCTTTCTAAAGCCAGTGTAACTCAAATTTAGCCTACCAGTGGAAACATCCAAAGCATATTTTCAGAATTACCCAAAGCAAAAAAGAAGCATCAAATTGAACTTTAACAAAATCAGAGGATATCACAATTCAGAAAGGCTTAAGGTCAGTGCTCTAAGATAACAGATCTCAAACTGAGTTCCACCAAAATTTGGGGGTCCCCAGCTCCCTTACAATGGGTCAATGAGGCGGAACTACATCAATAATAATTTTGCAATGCTATTTGTTTTACTGTGTAGACATCTGTAGTAATGGTATAATTTTTTTCTATCTGACAGTATTTTTTAAATTAAATTACAAATATTACTTCATATACATGAAATGAAACTTTCCATTTGGAAATGGAATTCCACTTGAACACAGGAAAGATTAATGTTATACATCCCAGGCACATTTATCCCTCATGGGCTATTTAATTCAAGGAACTATCCCTCAAGATGTGAACTAACTACATGATTCTTTTCAAAGACAATCTTGACAGCAGAGCCAGTGTCCAAACTACAAATCTTTTCTATTCAGGACCAAGTCCTAAGCCAGACACACCCCATTTTGTTATTTTCCTTCCACCCACTCCCACCTCAATTATATCAAAGTTTCAAAACACTAACTAATTCAGGTTGAAGATCTTTGCACCACTCTCTGATAGGACTTCACTGATATGAAATGAAATACACTTTGATATTCTGGAACAAGGGAAGCATGGCTGATAGTATATCCTCTGATGGACTTCATAAAGGAGCTAATTTGTCCATTGATTTTCTTTACACATATATTCATAATATGTGGAGTTTTCACTAAGTGGCACTGCTCCTTTCTGGGTACCATTTTAGACCACACTCTAGTAAAATTCTTGAACATCTGCTTGATAAATCTTAAACCTTTCTTAATTTGGACTATAATATCCATTAACTTCATCACTGCCCAGACATTTACAGACAGTAAAACAACTGGTGCTCTAACATCACTCAAGGCACTGGCACCAAACGATCAGTTTGTGTTCTTTAATGCCAGTAATTTCCAGTAATAGTCACTTTTATTCACAGAAGCCTTCACCTGAAAGCACAACTTACAAACTATGGTTATTCACACTGAAAAAATTGGCAGAAACTTTCTCAAAAAATGTGTGAAGTGAGCCTACCATTTCTGTTAAAGCAAGTAACATAATTTGTTGCCAATGATAAAATTTGAGCTTTCAAAAAAAAGTAGAATATTAGAAAATTTGTGTATACCACCATGAACTTGACAGCTTTCCCAATACTCAAAACTTTTCTAATGAGATTGGTGGCAAAATTATTTAATGAAAATTTTATATATTATAATGAAATATGTCAATATTTGGAAGATCAGTATAACTCAGGGAACCATTGTTTTCCAAATGACAGATGAATATTGTTATAAAATAATACACAGGTAAGAGATCCATTCAAAATGTAAGATAGATTAATAAATTTTAATGCAACAGAGGAAAAAAGTTTACTAACATGGAATCAGATTCCACATTGGAACTAATCTTTACGAAATTTCTACTGGTTAAGTTTTGGTGTAGTATCTAAAAAGAATACCCACAATTATCTGAATATTTTTATTTTTTGGCCGAAAAGTACAAGCCACAATTTGAATGCAGAACAGCAATAAGAATTTAACTGTCTTCTATTTTTGTTTCCAGTTTTGAGATGTAATTGACATACAGCACTATACAGGTTTAAGGTGGACAGTATAATTATTTGACTTACCTCATGAAATGATTGCCACGATTAGTTTAGTGAACATCCATCACTGTACATAGAAACATTAAAGAAATAGAATTTTTTTTCCTTGTGATGAGAACTTTTAGGATTTACTCTTTAACACTTTCATATATAACGTAGAGCAGTGTTAGTTACATTTATTATGTTGTGCATTACATCCCTAGTACTTATTTATCTTATAACTGGAAGTTTGTACCTTTTGACTGCCTTCATCCAATCTACCTTCCCACCACCTCCCACGTCTGGAGACCTGATCTCTTTTTCTATGAATTTGTCAGTTTGTTTGTTTTTGAAGTATAATAGACTTACAACTCTATGTTAGTTCCTAGTACATAATTATTCAGTATTCCTGTACATTTCAATATGATCACCATGATAAGTCTAGTTACCATCTGTCACCATACAAAAGTATTACATAATTATTGACCATATTCCCCACACTGTATGTTTCATATCTGTGATTTCACTTATTTTGTAACTGAAAGTTTGACCTCAATCTCCCTCATTTATTCCTCCTCTTCCCCTACTCTCCTCCTCTTTGGCAACCACCTGCTTCTTCTCTGTATCCATGAATGTTTTTCTGTTTAGTTATGTTTGTTCATTTGTTCTGCTTTTTAAATTACACATACAAGTGAAATCATAAGGTATTTGTCTTTGACCTATTTCACTTAGGTTCATCCATGTTCTTATATTTGGCAAGATTTCATTCTTTTTTATGGCTGAGCAATACTCCATTATATATATATATATATATACCACATCTTCTTTAATCATTCATCTTTCAATGGGCACTTAGGTTGCTTCCCTATCTCGGCTATTGTAAATAATGCTGCAATAAACTTAGGGGCACATATATCTTTTCATATTAGTGTTTTTGTTTTCTTCGGATAAACACTCAGGAGTGGAATTGATGGGTCATACAATACTTTGATTTTTAATTTTTTTTGAGGAATCTTCACACTGTCTTCTGTAGTGGCTGTATGAATTTACATTCATACCAGTAGTGCACGAGTGTTCCTTTTTCTCCACATCCTTGCCAACACTTGTTATTTGCTGTTTTTTTTGATAATAGCCATTCTGACAGGTGTGACGTGATAGATCATTGTGGCTTTGATTTGCATTTCCCTAATAATTAGTGATGCTGAACATCTTTTCAAGTGCCTGTTGGACAACTCTATGTCTTCTTTGGAAAAATGCCTATTTTCAGGTCCTCTGCTTATTTTTTATTTTTTATTTTGGATATTGAGTTGTATGAGTTTTTTTGTATATTTTAGACATTTACCCTCTTATCAAATATATGGTTTGAAAATATTTTCTTCCATTCAGTGGGTAGCCTTTTTGTTTTTGTTTCCTTCACTGCACAAATGCTTTTTAGTTTGATGTAGCCACATGTGTTAATTTTTGCTTATGCTGCCCTTGCCTGAGGAGATAAATCCAAAAAATTGTTACTAAGACCAATGTCAAAGAGCATGCTGCCTCTGGTATCTTCTAGAAGTTTTATGATTTCAGGTCTTACATTTAAGTCTTCAAGCCATTTTGAGTTTATTTTTGTATATGGTATGAGATAGTAACTGTCTTCTATTAAGTCACCCATTAGAACAATTTACAAAAATATAAAACAATGCAAATATTTGTAGTATTTTTTTGTTTTGAAAATATAATTTTTTATTAAAAATGAGTTAACATGTAGTGGGTTTATTTTTGCTACTTTCAAATGAAATATTAAATATTTTAAAGTTTTTCAGTGTTAATTTTAGCTATATATATACACATATATATAGTATATACATGTATATCACCTATACAAAAGCACTTTGTAGCTCTCAATAATTTTTAAAAGTGTAATTGTGCTCTGAGACCAAAATGTTTGAGAACCATTGCTCTAAGTAAATAATACACCAGAAGTATGTATTATTTTTTTAACATCTTTATTGGAGTATAATTGCTTTACCATTGTTGTGTTAGTTGCTGCTGTATAACAAAGTGAATCAGCTATATGTATACATATATCCCCACATCCCCTCCCTCTTGTGTCTCCCTCCCACCCTCCCTATCCCACCCCTCTAGGTGGTCACAAAGCACTGAGCTGATCTCCTTGTGCTATGTGGCTGCTTCCCACTAGCTATCTATTTTACATTTGGTAGTGTATACATGTCCATGCCACTCTCTCACTTCATGCCAGCTTACCATTCCCCCTCCCCATGTCCTCAAGGCCATTATCTACATCTGCGTCTTTATTCCTATCCTGCCCCTAGGCTCTTCAGAACCATTTTTTTTTTTTTTAGATTCCATATATATGTTAGCATACAGTATTTGTTTTTCTCTTTCTGACTTACTTCACTCTGTATGACAGACTCTAGGTCCAGTCACCTCACCACAAATAACTCAATTTTATTTCTTTTTATGGCTGAGTAATATTCCATTGTATATATGCGCCTCATCTTCTTTATCCACTCTTCTGTCGACGGACACTTAGGTTGTTTCCCTGTCCTGGCTATTGTAAATAGTGCTACAATGAACACTGATGTACATGTCTCTTTTTGAATTATGGTTTTCCCAGGGTATATGTCCAGTAGTGGGATTGCTGGGTCATATGGTAGTTCTGTTTTTAGTTTTTTAAGGAACCTCCATACAGTTCTCCACAGTGGCTCTATCAATTTACATTCCCACCAACAGTGCAAGAGTGTTCCCTTTTCTCCACACCCTCTCCAGCATTTATTGTTTCTGAAACTTTTGATGATGGCCATTCTGACTGGTGTGAGGTGATACCTCATTGTGGCTTTGATTTGTATTTCTCTAATGATTAGTGACGTTGAGCATCTTTTCATATGTTTGTTGGCAATCTGTATATCTTCTTTGGAGAAATGTCTTTTAGGTCTTCTGCCCTTTTTTGGATTGGGGTTTTTGTTTTTGTGATATTGAGCTGCATGAGCTGCTTGTGTATCTTGGAGATTAATCCTTTGTCAGGTGCTTCGTTAGCAAATATTCTCTCCCATTCTAAGGATTGTCTTTTTGTCTTGTTTATGGTTTCCTTTGCTGTGCAAAATATTTTAAGTTTCATTAGGTCCCATTTGTTTATTTTTGTATTTATTTCCATTTCTCTAGGAGGTGCTATGTGATTTATGTCATAGAGTGTTCTACCTATGTTTTCCTCTAAGAGTTTTATAGTGTCTGGCCTTACATTTAGGTTGTTAATCCATTTTGAGTTTATTTTTGGGTATGGTGTTAGGGAGTGTTCTAATTTCATTCTTTTACATGTACCTTTCCAGTTTTACTGACACCACTTATTGAAGAGGCTGTCTTTTATCACTTACAGTTTATGTTGTCATTGGTAAACCACTAAATGTCAGTTACTTCATCTATGAAATGGGGATAATAATACTTTTTCTTTTCAGGGTTATACTGAAATATAGAAGAAACAATGTAGGTTAACCACATAATGATGCATGCTCATTCATTCAATTACAATGTCTAGTGCAAGCTTTATATTGAGAATTTCTTAGGAGTTAAATGGGCAATTTTGAAAGAGACATACGCATGCCTGGCACTCATAGAACTTTGAGTCCAGTGGGGCCACTTAACACATTATATTAGTTGGGAAGAATCCTATGTGCTTTTGCTTACAGCTTTCCAACTGAGTGCAAGTACTGGGAAAAATCATTCATGCATTTTACATTGAGTCACTTGCTGCTTCTCATATTATGCTAATACAGTGATAATCCACATTTCCTTGCTTTTCTTGGTGATTGCTTTTACCAACCACTTTTCTCCTCCTGATATTCTTGCTATCAGTCACCTATACTGCAAAAAGTATGACCAACAGAAGAATCTGCTCTTGTATAGAAGAATTTTGCTTCCTGAAAAAACAGATGTTTTTCCTGCTGTAGTATGCAGGTCAAAGACATTGCAACTAGAAGTGCCAATCGTCTTTCATTAGACATGCAAGCAATCAATTCAAAGAAAGTTTTTAAATCCTAATCCTATCCCCAAGAGTTTGCTGCCACTGGCATACACTGATACACAACGGCTTTAAAGAGGTAATTAACATATAATTAAATATTTACACTATGTACAAGCAAGGGCCTAAGTGCTTTGGTGGGAGGGTGGATTCAGGATTGACTGATTTAGTTTGCATAGAGATGCAACTGACGTGATGAAAGAGTCGAGAGTAACTAACAGGATCCTGTCTCCAGATTTTGGTCCCTAATTCTAAAGAACTACAACTATTTTTACCTTCTCCTCTCCATTTAAGGAAAATAATGTGTTGGCTGCCTGTTTTATGTTTTTGTGGGACATAAAAGATGAGTTAATAAATAATCTCATTTTCAGGAGCTTGCACTCTAATGGGATAAGAGAAAATATTTCTTGATGCAAAAATTATATAAACTTAAAATTAAAGTATCCACTAATTTTATTGAAACAGTCATATTCATTTGCTTATGCACTGTCTATGGCTGCTTTCACACTACAGCTACTGAGTTGAATAGTTGCAGTAAAGACCATATGGACTGCAAATCCTAAATATAAAAATATTTAGTATCTGGCCCTTTACAGTGAAAGTTTGCTGACCTCTGCTTTAAAGAGATTATGCAAATATTAAATTTTTCTTAAAACACTGAGATAATGAGAATTGTGATAATGATGATGCAGAAGAGAAGGAGCATCAGGATCATGATCATATTACTTTGATTTTTTTTTGCCTGTCTCCAGGCTTGGACCATTTCTTGGGTGGACCACTTCAGTAAAAGCTACATCCAATCAATTAGATAGTGATTTCTATTCATTCCATTTCTAGAAATGCAACCTTTCGTCATTTATAGCCATCTCTAATGTTTTAAGATGCTATGTATTAGTTGGGTAAGTCTGGCAGACATTGTTGCTCACCTAGCCAACACCCTACTTTCCCACCCTTCCTTTGTTTCTTACTATGAGAATACTGATTTTGTTCAAGTTTGAGCATTGTACAACCTCAGGTACAGAATAGGATTACTCTCTCTCTAATTTAAGCTAATCAGCCTACTTCTATTCCTCTTATCAACTGGTAGGCTTAGGTATAGCATGTGACAATCCTGTGCAAATATACATGAAATAATGTCTCCTAGGGTGAGATATTTCCATATTTTTGACTAATGTTTTTGAAACAAAAGGCAACTAACTAAAAACACTACAACTGTTTATGAAATATGCTACTGCCCACATTAGTGTGCTCTGGGGTGCCACATAGAATCGAGTAGGAGAGAAGATGTTTAAGAAAAAAGGTAAATTGTTTAAAGTGACAAATCCTTCTCAAATAATACGAATGCTACAGATTCCTACATTTAAAAAAGTATAATTTCAGAGTAGTGTCAAAGACCCACTTTCTAGTTTTTCTTTGTGCCCTAATTTGTGGTTCTGGAAATATACAAAAATTAAGAGTGGTATTCACAGTGGTAGTACATGGAAGCTGAAGATCACTGCACAATGTTAAACAATTCATATATCATCCTAAAACATATATATATGCAAATCTATACATACCATACCTGAAGTGTGATATTCATATTGGCAAATGAATGTTAATTGGATGCTAGAAGTGTGAAGATTTTAATTTTGTAAGTATTAATAAATTTTAATTAAAATGTTAAAAATTGAATAAAACAGCATTATTGCAATCATTTATGTTTTAAAATATTATATTTTTAAATGTTATTTTTATTTAGCCTTTTCATTTCACTAGATTTTTTGAAAGTTTAGAAGATAATAACTTTTCATAAAATACACATAAAAAGCACTTTTAATATTTTATTCTTATATTTATTGTCATTTATATTTATAATATATATTCACATTTGATATGTTGAGTATGGTTACAATTGATGGGTATATTTTATAAGTCTCTATAAATTTTGTTTCTCTCTCTCTTTTGCTGTTGCCCTCCCTCACTCTCTTGACTCTCTCTTCTTCACTCTCTTATTGTTGAAGAAACTGATATTGGTCCTGTAGTGTTTTGCACAGTTTAGAGCAGCACTTTTCAACAGAATTTTCTGAGATGATATAAATGTTCTAGGCTCTTCAATATGATAGCCACTAGCCACATATGGTTAATGAACTCTTGAAAGAAATGTGGACAGTGTGGCCCGGGAACTGAAATAAGTTTTCATTTGTTTTCATGTTTAATGTTAAATTTAAATTTAAATAGTTATGTGTGCTAGTGCCTTGTGGCTGCCACATGGGATAGCACAGCTCTAGATTTTGTTGCATCACTGTGGTATAATTTAACAAGGCTCTCTGCTCTTCTCAATTCCTATAAATTGGTGGTTGGATCCAAAATAGAGGCTTCAATTCAATAATCTTTCCACTACACCAAGAATAAGAATTTAGCATTTTAATCCATCTCTACTGCAAATCACTTAAGTGAAAGTTCAGATTTCATCAAGAATATCTTTAATTCTAAGCAAGGCATTTTAAAAATAAAAATATAAGTATAGAACTTTTAGGTAAAATCATTTTTTCCCCAAACTATAAATCAATCAATTTCTATCATCTCTCTGAACTATTTTACTATCTTCAGAATTTTACAAAGATTTTTTTTTCTTTTCTTGACAAATATGTGGTGCTACATTATCTTTTCACAGTTAAGGAGGAACACTTTTGAGAGGGGATTGACAAAAGCAATAAATACTGAATTTCAGATCTTTATGGATTCTGTGAAATCTGTTTTTTGGCTTAAGGTACACCATATATCCTCATCTCTTTTCTAAGTCAGTCTTTTATCTTCCTAAGAGAAAGTAAAACTCAAAAAGATGAAACCATTTCATCTGGGTTTTGCCCAGATGTGGGATTTGCATCATTCAGAGTTGCACATGCTAGGTGACATCAAAAGTTCAATTTGGAAACTTATCCCCTAGGAATTACCTCTAGAAATCCAGTGCTTGTGCCTCACAAGGCCTTATTCTGGCCAGAGTAATGCCCATAATCATAATAATGAAGTGATATGAAACATTTTCAACACCTTCTTTGTTTCAGGCTCTTTTCATATATATGCAGAACAATTTAATAAAGGGATTAGTGTATGTAAGTCTTTGTTGCTACTTAAGAATAATAAAGAATAAATAAAATGTCTTTCTCTGTCTTTTCTTACTTGTCTACCATCCATCTCCCATTCAGAAAAGTTTGGATCCTGCAATATCAGGCTTAACTTTCCTCCACTGAAAAATAAATACCAATATACTGAAATTCATAACATCAGAACACTAGATGTTTTTGTTGGAGGAATGGCTAATGATGGTGAGGAGAGGAAAGAAACAGTATCTTAGACATTATGAGTGGAGAGGCAGAAATGGCTGAGCTAGAGACAGTTCTTTTACATGTAAAAACCACATTTCTGAGAGACATCTCAGTAAATAATATTGACCCGTATCCCACTTCCACTGCATTGTAAATGGTGAATAGACCCTCTGCTTGGAGGCAAGTCTGGGTTAAGAGTTCTGCCCCTTCTAGTTACGACCTGGGGAGCTGCTGGACAGTAACAACGTTTTTTACCTCCATGAAGAGAGAATTTTACCCTAAATACACACCCACTGAAGAGACTCTTCTCACTAATTCTCCTCTTTTGGGGGAGTGTACTGCCCTGAGATAAGGTTTTGCTAATTCCCTAGGAGCTCTTTGCGGTGTACAGCACACTTCAGGAGTGCTAACGCCACGTGCTCCAAGTTGGTTTCCTTCTAGAAATAAAGGTAACATTTTGGTTTTATATTTTGTTTTTTAATGTTATTGCTAAAATTGTGCAGGAATCCTGGCACAGAAAAGGGCTCTAATTCATTAGCCTCCCTGAAACCACCAACAGTATTCATTCACTTATATAATATTTTTTATTTATTAAGTTACTACTATGTACAAAGGATTTCTCTAAGTGCTAATACTACAGTTTCCGACATGTACCTTTAAAAGGACTATGTGGGGTTCTTATCATGATAAATAAGCCAGATTGCAAAGGATAAGGGCTGGTATATATATATTTACAATGTTTTCCTCACCCATTACTTTATTAATAGTATGTTTTTTTTAACCATTAATTGAAGAAGGTATTATAAAAATATGTGGGGGCTTCCCTGGAGGTGCAGTGGTTAAGAATCCACCTGCCAATGCATGGGACACGGGTTCGATCGCTGGTCCGGGAAGATCCCACATGCCACGGAGCAACTAGGCCCACACGCCACAACTACTAAGCCTATGCTCTAGAGCCCGTGTGCCACAATGACTGAGCCTGCGCTCTAGAGCCTGTGAGCCACAACTACTGAAGCCCGCGTGCTTAGAGGCTGTGCTCCACAACAAGACAAGCCACTGCCAATAGAAGCCCATGCACTGCAACGAAGAGTAGCTGTCACTTGCTGCAACTAGAGAAAGCTCGCGCACAGCAACGAAGACACAACACAGCCAAAAAAAAAAAAAAAAAATGTATATATGTGTTGAATGAATGAATAAATTAATAAGTGTTTGGAGTGGAGCACAAATGTATGACACAGTTATACAGCTTTCCCCACTTATCTGCAGGATATGTACTCCAAAACCCCTGGTGGATGACTGAAACTACAAATACTATCAAACCCTACATATACTATGCTTTTTCTTGTTTTTTCCTATACGAACAGAAGATTAGGGTATACAGCAAGGATATGCTGGACAGAGAGATGATTCACGTCCAGGGTGAGACGGAGCTGAGGGCGCAGGCCAGCTGAAATTTCATCACGCTACTCAAAATGGCCACAATTTAAAACTTACGAGTTGTTTCTTTCTGGAATTCACCACTTAATATTTTCAGACCACAGTTGACTGAATAACTGAAACCATGGAAAGCAAAACCACAGATAAGCAGAGACTACTCTGGTTGTACTTTTTCCATAGGTGAGTCTTGAGTCCTCTCTGTGGAGGCAGACAGACAAAATTCAAAGCCTCAGCTGTGTCACTTACCAGTAATTGGAACTTTGCACAAGTATGCAGCCTCTGTAAGCCTCAGCTGCAATATTTGTAACATGGGGAAAACAGTATGTAGCTGTAGCATTAATTTTTATAAATAACATGAAGGTTTTGGTGCATAGCAGGCACTGGGGCACTAAAACAGAGCTATCTGATAGAAAGCCTGTTTCTGAGTTAAGCTCAAACCAAATACATTCATTTGGTTCAATACAACATGCCTCTTATTTGAAACCTCATGCTGTGAAGACACAAGGGAAAGAGAGAGTAAATGTAATATTTATCACTCACATCAGTAGTCTTGGACCGATCAAAGGAAATACATTTACCAGATGACTAAAAAGCAGAGTTTCATCCCAGTTCCTTGAGAATGCAACCTGAAAGGAGGAAAACGTCTTAAGCCTGAATCCAATCAGAGCTCATTAATTTTGTGACAACTGAACTGTTTACTTTGAAGCAAGAGCAAATGAAAATATTGACACAGGGAGACAAATAGGTATTTGAGAAAGAATTAATTTATCTCAGAAAAGAATATGGGTGATTTAGCAATTACACCTCCGTAAAAGTTCAGCAGTCTTTATGCAATGACACCACTAAAATGAACTTGGCTTTCATTGTACTTCTACAGTATAAGCAGTTACACAAAATGAATAACCATGGGCCAAATATAATAGTGGGGGTGGGGAGTTTGCAGAAAGATTCTTCAGCTGATGCAATGCATCAGAAAGCATGTAAGCATTTAATCTGG